>NC_064627.1:766549019-766852049 GCF_023864275.1 Schistocerca cancellata
ATTGTGTAGCACCGATCCGCTGGTGGCTGCGTCCAGGTATGCTGACTAGGGCCAAGGAGTCGCTGCAGGTTTGACCGGCGCACTGTATGAGCTGATGGCCAGCAATAAAGCAGATTATGGGCCATTTTTAAGTAGAAAGTGCATGAGAGCGCCGAGAATTTTTGCGAATTCCATGGGACAGGGCAGTGGTGCCCAAGTTTCCAGGTGTCCAGACTCTGTTATAAAACATACCTGTGAACGTATGAGGCTTTTAGCGCGTTTATGGCCGTTCTGTAGAAAGTTCTAAATGGACGCAACAGTGGTGATATCGATCTTTTTATGGAGGGCTGTGGTTCTATCCGAGTCAAGCTTTTAGCATGGCGTAAAAGCCTGGGTAAGAGGGAGCGAAGTTGAATCTTTTTTCCTTTTCTCCCATTTAATTTTTGAAGTCACTGGTTGGTGAAAACTGTGTATGCAGAGCAGGGAGGCGGTCTCCCACTTTCGAATGCCGAGCACTTGCTCGTGAATTGCTTGTGCTAAAGTGGGTGTGGTCTAAACTTGCAAATGTACTAAGCTACCGGGCCGCGGAGGAAAGCTGTGGGAAAAGAGATGACTTTTGTGCTGGTGCTTCGCTGGTGAAAACGGCAGGTATATACCTAGATAGTGATACTTCTCTCCTTTGCTAGTGTGCCAATTAGAGTCTGTGCCAGTCACCATCTGAATCATCAGAGGTACTGCTTCTTGCATCACGCACGCAACGAATTGTGCGTGAGTGTACTTCTTTGTTCTGAGTCGGCGGCCTAAACGTTTGACATATTCCGTCACACATAGTTGTCGTGTCACGGAGTCATACTGGTTTAGCAGTCCAGCAAATGGGTCCACCTGGACACTGGAATCCACTGGGATTTCAGAGGCTCTTAGGAAAGTATCTGCGTTCTGAATCAGCCAAACACGAGACGGCGTACTTGCATATTTCCGGGTGCGCGCCATTAATAACAAAAAAATGGTTCAAATGGCTCTGAGCACTATTGGACTTAACATCTTAGGTCATCAGTCCCCTAGAACTTAGAACTACTTAAACCTAACTAACCTAAGGGCATCACACACATCCATGCCCGAGGCAGGATTCGAACCTGCGACCGTAGCAGTCCCGCGGTTCCGGACTCATAATAACATGCTACCACTGTCCATAATCGCACTCGGGGAGCGCGTCGTGCTGTGCCGCCCTCACCCGCAGAAGTGTTAAGTGTTAGCTGCTAATTCGTGGGGCTCCAATATATGCTCCTCAGCACCCTGTTATTTGGAATCATATTTTTCTTTGTCCAATAGTTGAGTGTAGATGCTTGATAGTACCGTAGTTTTTGGACCGTACTTCAGATTCACATAAATGAAGTCAGATAAAGAAATTAGTCCTGGTTAGTGTGGTGCAGCTGATCGGATTGTTAACCGTAGACCGCATATTATTAAAAGCGATTGTCAGATAAAATGTTGGCGTGGCATTTCTTTAGCCATTATTTGTCATGTGATTTCAAGAAATAATAAATCTGTTCTTATTTACACCGCAACACCTCCCAGTGTTCTGATTTACATTATCTTCGCCATCTTATTAAAGTCATGGATATGTTAAAAATCAACATTCAATCATAATAAAATTCAATATACTCATTAAGATTTTTTGATATTTTGATTAATATGCAAGAATTCAGAATGAGATTTTCACTCTGTAGCGGAGTGTGCGCTGATATGAAACTTCCTGGCAGATTAAAACTGTGTGCCCGACCGAGACTCGAAACCGCTGCAGGAGCAGGACGACGGGTAGGGCAGGGGTCGACACCCGAAGCCTGGCCATCCCGCCGCCACGCCCAAGCAACGTGTTCGAGTTCGTACATCGAAGGATCAGGAAGAGGATGTAGTGGGTTTGTCGATGTTGTTTTATTTATTTAATTTTTATAACATTTTTAATTTTTTTAAATGTTATTTTATTTTTTTTAAATTTGTTTTTGTTTTGTATTGTATTTATAGATTTATTTTTGTTTCATTACAAAGAAAGATCCTAAAACTGCCGTAGCCGAGCGTCCGAGTCATCTTCTCGTCTGTTGGGAGGGGTTCCCCCCTATTCCGTCCGTAGAGGATCAATATGCTCCAGGATTCTTCTTCATTTTCAGCGTCTCATACCCGGAAGGCCCCAGTGAGCAGGAGGATCCGCAAATAATGAACCTAAATAATTTGCGAAACGAGTACTGTACGTCGGGTGGCGGCTGAAAGCTGCATGTGTCGTCATCAATAGGGACCAAAAGTCGAGTGTGGCTTTGGGAGCATCGCAAAATATGTAGTAAGCGGCCATGCCTTTTAGCCAGTTAACGGCGTTCGTTCTGGTTGATGGAAAATATACGCCGTCGGGGCGCAATACATCTTCAGGGGAGATAGACTCCGGCAATCGCCGCAAGAGTAACGCCAGCATGCGCTGCGTCAGTAGCCAGCACTCGTTTTTATGGGGGGGAAGGGATTGGGCAGGAATGTTGGCTGTGGCCATCGAAAGGGTACAGTCCCGGCATTTGCCTGGAGTGACTAAGGAAACCACGGAAACCTCAGTCAAGACTGCCGGACTGCGAATTGAACCCAGGTCCTCCCGAATGCCAGGCCGGAGCGTTACCGCTCACCCACCAGGCTCGGTACCATCTGAGCTACCGAAGCACGACTCAGGCCCGGTACTCACAGCTTTACTTCTGCCAGTATCTCGTCTCCTTCCTTCCAAACTTTACAGAAGCTCTCCTGAGAACCTTGCAGAAGTAAAGCTGTGAGTACCGGGCGTGAGTCGTGCTTCGGTAGCTCAGATGGTAGAGCACTTGCCCGCGAAAGGCAAAGGTCCCGAGTTCGAGTCTCGGTCGGGCACACAGTTTTAATCTGCTAGGAAGTTTCAATATGCAAGAATATTTCATTTATTCCAGGTATTAGTTTTCAGTGGCACCCTGTCAGTCAGATCCTTTTCTTTTACACACCAAGTAACAACTTGCAATTGCTGACGAAAACAACCACCATCTTACAATTGGCAATAACTGCCAAAATCTTGCAACTAGTAGAACCCGTAAGCTTGCAGATGTTCTCGCGTTGCAGCAAGTCTCACCTCGCGATCTTCATTAGATTCTTGAAACCACGAAGTATTCAGTCTTTTAGCCGTTCTGGTGTATTCATAAAGACTCGACTACATAACAGGCCTCGAAATGAATATACAATGAGTAGGAACCTAAAAAACAAAGTAAACCTAATAATTTCTTTTTTTCTAGCAAAGAATGCAAACCAATGTCGATAAGGTTTTAGTCTGCAAAGTCAAATCAGTAAATCCATATATCCTAAGCTAGTAAATTCGCTTTTAGTTTGTATTTGACTGGGGTGGTCTGGCACTGGCGTAAACTTCGGGAAATACATCTGTCACCGAATTAAAAACCTAATGGCACTACATAGTGGGTCTTAAGTCTGCAACAGAGCTAACAGCGTCATCTTTTGTTTCTTTGGTGTACTGTGTTGTGGTGATTAAAAATCCGAATTACAAAGATGAGCAGGCGATTTTAGATAAAACTTTAAATTACGATATTTTTTTCCGCCTTCCGTTTTTGATGAAATAAAGCCTGTATCTTACCCCAAGTACGCTCAAGTTACCTGTGAAAACCCCTTGAAAATTCGCCTAGTAGGTTTGGAGATAAAATTGTTGAAACAGACAGACACAACGGTTATACAATTTTGTTTTTACGTTAGATACAGATACCGATGTGTCGCTACAAAACGAAGGATGGCCCTGGAACCTTATCAGGAAGATGACCTTGCAGAGGAAGAATTTTAAAGGCCACCTTGCTGCCTAGCTGCCTTAAGGTGAAGATGACGCAGACAAGAAAAAGGACCTATTGTTGTTGTTGTGGTCTTCAGTCCTGAGACTGGTTTGATGCACCTCTCCTTGCTACTCTATCCTGTGCAAGCTTCTTCATCTCCCAGTATCTACTGCAACCTACATCCTTCTGAATCTGCTTAGTGTATTCATCTCTTGGTCTCCCTCTACGATTTTTACCCTCCACACTGCCCTCCAATGCTAAATTTGTGATCCCTTGATGCCTCAAAAGATGTCCTACCAACCGATCCCTTCTTCTAGTCAAGTTGTGCCACAAACTTCTCTTCTCCCCAATCCTATTCAATACCTCCTCATTAGTTACGTGATCTACCCATCTTATCTTCAGCATTCTTCTGTAGCACCACATTTCGAAAGCTTCTATTCTCTTCTTGTCCAAACTAGTTATCGTCCATGTTTCACATCCATACATGGCTACACTCCATACAAATACTTTCAGAAACGACTTCCTGACACTTAAATCTATACTCGATGTTAACAAATTCCTCTTCTTGAGAAACGCTTTCCTTGCCATTGCCAGTCTACATTTTATATCCTCTCTACTTCGACCATCATCGGTTATTTTACTCCCTAAATAGCAAAACTCCTTTACTACTTTAAGTTTCTCATTTCCTAATCTAATTCCCTCAGCATCACCCGACTTAATTTGACTACATTCCATTATCCTCGTTTTACTTTTGTTGATGTTCATCTTATATCCTCCTTTCAAGACACTGTCCATTCCGTTCAACTGCTCTTCCAAGTTCTTTGCTGTCTCTGACAGAGTTACAATGTCATCGGCGAACCTCAAAGTTTTTACTTCTTCTCCATGAATTTTAATACCTACACCGAATTTTTCTTTTGTTTCCTTTACTGCTTGCTCGATATACAGATTGAATAACATCGGGGAGAGGCTACAACCCTGTCTTACTCCTTTCCCAACCACTGCTTCCCCTTCATGCCCCTCGACTCTTATAATTGCCATCTGGTTTCTGTACAAACTGTAAATAGCCTTTCGCTCCCTGTATTTTACCCCTGCCACCTTCAGAATTTGAAAGAGAGTATTCCAGTTAACATTGTCAAAAGCTTTCTCTAAGTCTACAAATGCTAGAAACGTAGGTTTGCCTTTTCTTAATCTTTCTTCTAAGATAAGTCGTAAGGTCAGTATTGCCTCACGTGTTCCAACATTTCTACGGAATCCAAACTGATCTTCCCCGAGGTCGGCTTCTACCAGTTTTTCCATTCGTCTGTAAAGAATTCGCGTTAGTATTTTGCAGCTGTGACTTATTAAGCTGATAGTTCGGTAATTTTCACATCTGTCAACACCTGCTTTCTTTGGGATTGGAATTATTATATTCTTCTTGAAGTCTGTGGGTATTTCGCCTGTCTCATACATCGTGCTCACCAGATGGTAGAGTTTTGTCATGACTGGCTCTCCCGAGGCCATCAGTAGTTCAAATGGAATGTTGTCTACTCCCGGGGCCTTGTTTCGACTCAGGTCTTTCAGTGCTCTGTCAAACTCTTCACGCAGTATCTTATCTCCCATTTCGTCTTCATCTACATCCTCTTCCATTTCCATAATATTGTCCTCAAGTACATCGCCCTTGTATAAACACTCTATATACTCCTTCCACCTTTCTGCCTTCCCTTCTTTGCTTAGAACTGGGTTGCCATCTGAGCTCTTGACATTCATACAAGTGGTTCTCTTATCTCCAAAGGTCTCTTTAATTTTCCTGTAGGCAGTATCTATCTTACCCCTAGTGAGACAAGCCTCTACATCCTTACATTTGTCCTCTAGCCATCCCTGCTTAGCCATTTTGCACTTCCTGTCGATCTCATTTTTGAGACGTTTGTATTCCTTTTTGCCTGCTTCATTTACTGCATTTTTATATTTTCTCCTTTCATCAATTAAATTCAATATTTCTTCTGTTACCCAAGGATTTCTATTAGCCCTCGTCTTTTTACCTACTTGATCCTCTGCTGCCTTCACTACTTCATCCCTCAGAGCTACCCATTCTTCTTCTACTGTATTTCTTTCCCCCATTCCTGTCAATTGTTTCCTTATGCTCTCCCTGAAACTCTCTACAACCTCTGGTTCTTTCAGTTTATCCAGGTCCCATCTCCTTAAATTCCCACCTTTTTGCAGTTTCTTCAGTTTCAATCTGCAGTTCATAACCAATAGATTGTGGTCAGAATCCACATCTGCCCCAGGAAATGTCTTACAATTTAAAACCTGGTTCCTAAATCTCTGTCTTACCATTATATAATCTATCTGATACCTTTTAGTATCTCCAGGATTCTTCCAGGTATACAACCTTCTTTTATGATTCTTGAACCAAGTGTTGGCTATGATTAAGTTATCCTCTGTGCAAAATTCTACAAGGCGGCTTCCTCTTTCATTCCTTCCCCCCAATCCATATTCACCTACTATGTTTCCTTCTCTCCCTTTTCCTACTGACGAATTCCAGTCACCCATAACTATTAAATTTTCGTCTCCCTTCACTACCTGAATAATTTCTTTTATCTCGTCATACATTTCATCTATTTCTTCATCATCTGCAGAGGTAGTTGGCATATAAACTTGTACTACTGTAGTAGGCATGGGCTTTGTGTCTATCTTGGCCACAATAATGCGTTCACTATGCTGTTTGTAGTAGCTAACCCGCACTCCTATTTTTTTATTCGTTATTAAACCTACTCCTGCATTACCCCTATTTGATTTTATATTTATAACCCTGTAATCACCTGACCAAAAGTCTTGTTCCTCCTGCCACCGAACTTCACTAATTCCCACTATATCTAACTTTAACCTATCCATTTCCCTTTTTAAATTTTCTAACCTACCTGCCCGATTAAGGGATCTGACATTCCACGCTCCGATCCGTAGAACGCCAGTTTTCTTTCTCCTGATAATGACGTCCTCCTGAGTAGTCCCCGCCCGGAGATCCGAATGGGGGACTATTTTACCTCCGGAATATTTTACCCAAGAGGACGCCATCATCATTTAATCATACAGTAGAGCTGTATGTCCTCGGGAAAAATTACGGCTGTAGTTTCCCCTTGCTTTCAGCCGTTCGCAGTACCAGCACAGCAAGGCCGTTTTGGTTAATGTTACAAGGCCAGATCAGTCAATCATCCAGACTGTTGCCCCTGCAACTACTGAAAAGGACCTAATACCTTAGGAAATTTCTAATACCTTAGAAAAATGCACGGCTAACGTCGTCAATTATTTGTTAACATGGAGCAAGCACCGATAAAGAAATTCGCCTATTTTTCCTTGTGAGAAAGTAGACGCAAAACATCTTCTCTGAAGCTCCCCATGTCGACAGTTCGTGATGTGATAACGAAGTGGATATGCGCAGGCAAAAGCACAGCTAAACCAGAAGAAGGCAAACATCACATACTGACGGAGCACCGCTGAAGGTGGTTGTAAAAAAGTCGCATGAAATCAACGAAAGGAGTCACTCACGATTTCCAAAGAGTTACCAGCAGTCCAGCGAGCTCAATATGTGTAGGGAGTTACAAAGAATGGGGTTCAGTGGTCGAGTAGCTCTTCATAAGCCTCATATCTCTGTATCCAATGCTAAGCGATCCTTGCGGTGGTGCATAGAGCGAAGCCGCTGGACAATGGATGACTGGAAACAAATGATTTGCAGTGATGATTGCCGCCACACCCTGTGGCAATACCATGGGAGGGTTTGGGTTTTGCGAATCATTGGATACATCATGTACACTTTATTTCCAACGTATCGGCAGGAATTGTGGCATACAGACTAATCGGGCTATCCACTGTACCACACAAATTAGCAGGTGGATTTTACTTCTACTGGACACCTGCGTTATTTAAGAGCGCTATCCTTTCACAAGATCAACGTATGAGAGTTTGCCCGCCAAAGGGATCTTTAAAGGCACTGGCGTATTCCACATTCCATGCATGTTACCAAACCCAAGATTAGACGTGACTGTTCGTAAGTGTTCGTGTTTCTCTGTGTAGGCCGGAGGAATGTGTAGGAATACTTGGTAATTATACTGAATTCTTCGTAAAGTGTTTGACAGATGGCGATCATAGGACACAATTTGCTATATCTCAATATTTCTTTGTTTCCGAAAAAATGTTTGAAGGACGCTCTTTCTACTTCTCCGTCTTCTTCTTGTTCTTCTTCTTTTCCCTCTTCTTCTTTTCCTTCTGTCGTCAGTTTGACTTTGCTCGACCTGTGGCAACAACATTTGGTCCTCCCACCCTTTCGTTGGTCTTAAGGGCATCTTCTTGTCGGGCGGTAATGCAGCGGTAATCTTGATTCCTCCATTCGCAACAGACGGGACATCGATTTTTGCTTGTTTTTCTCAATCATTACGTTTGTATCAAATACTTCCAAATCCTTTTCAACATCTACATTTCCTTTATAGCCTAGCGTTGTGCATCCTGCTGGTTTCCAGTGAAATGTCATCCGTTGGCCTGTTTCCTGTTTTGTGAATTTTCTTTCTTAAATTGTATATTGAGCAGCTGTTGACAGAGGTGGTGGTGAAGGGTAGATTGTTCATATTATTTCAAAAATTTAATTACGGTGCCGTCTGTGGAACACAAATATAATTTCGTCGGCACTAGCATGGCGGGCAGTGGGAACTCCTCTTGAACAGTTACGGTACTGGTGTGAGTGGCAAACCCCCAACAATGGCTCTGTATTTTCCACTATACTTCGTTTACGTCGGTTTTCGTTATACGTAATGTCGAACTGACACACTTAAAATGATTTTATTGAAAAATTTCTGAGTTTTTCCTTACCTTCCTTACCTGTCTGCCATGTGTGTGTGTTTGTTGTGTGTATGTGTGCTCACGCATGTGTGTGGTTTTGGATATAAGCTCATGTGTATGGAATACGATAGTTTTTATGGATCAAAATTGAATAAACTTTATCCTAAAAGCATCCTTAAACCTATCATTAGCTCTTACGTTGTCAGACTGTCGTATGTTAAGAACTGACGTGGTCAAGGATATAAGGGAAATCGCAGTAATTTAATATTTCTCATGAATTAATGATAGCTGGAGGAGGTTTGTTAATCTTTTTATTTTCAGTATGTAAGCAGAAGCATTGTTCCTCTTATATGCAGATGGTCTTGTTTCGTACCACAACAGTGATAATCTCAACGTAGTGTATGTCTGAATTTCCATAAGGGTACATCATCGTAGATTGTTTTGACTTTGCATGCTCCTAGGAAGAAATGCTATATTTTCATGTCACAGAGGCCTTAAGTGTAAACATCGCCCGTGAAAAAATGGCGCTGCAGTGTTATAAAATACAGCTGCTGACGTGAGGAAAGGATTAACATTATGGTTGAAGATATCGTCGACAAAGGGGTCATTAGAGACGAGACACTGCGCTAGAATGTCAGTACAATTACTTAGCTACTGCTCCATCTATACCTGCACTCATTACGGATTTTAAGTACGTCATTATCACATACGTACAAACGAAAGTGGTGGTACTACTACTACCAGTGGCAATAGTTTTGTTCATCGGTGGATCGTTTTTACAAGTATGTTAGACATGTTTTTGTATTAAAAGATACGAGGGCATGCTGAAAAGTAATTACTCTGAATTTTTTATGTGACAACTTTTAAAGCTTTTTAAATAAAACAAACTGTATTGGCATTCTTCATCTTAATTCTTCATGTCTTCCTATTTGCAACGGTCTTTCACTATGGGGCTCCGTATATTTGCACATAACATAGCAGTATGTAACGTAACTATTTCGGTGCGTGAGGAACAGCGTGCTGTAATCGAGTTTCGAATTCGAAAAGTTCGTCCACAGACGGAGCACCCTCTTCTTCAGCATCACGATGTCAGACAGCGATATCTACGACGGCGGCAACAATCCGACGTCTCGCGTTCACTGTCACTGATCATCCTCCATACTGTCCCGACTTCGCCCGAGCCGATTCTCGTCAGTTTCCGAAACTTAACTCTGTGGGGCACCTGTTCACTGCAGTGGACAGTTGTTAACGTCGTTTCTATAGCATTTTTAATCAGTCATAAAGCTGAAAATGCACCCCGGACACAGCACCAGTAAGGACTATCCACTGGGGTGCACCGTGTGCATCTCCAGCTTCAGGACTGATTATAAACGTCAAAGAAACGACGTTAACGGCTGTCTACTGAAGGGTTAAAGAATACGTTCGAAGACTACACTTTGCTATCGATGAAGCGGTGCAAGCAGAGGTGAGGTTGTGACTCCGACAACAAAGGGAAACGTCCTCCCATTGGGAGAAATATGTTCGTTGCCAGGGTGACTGTATTGAGAAATAAATACGTAAACATAAAGAATGAAGCCGTAGAATGTTAATAACGATTGTTTTATTTAAGAAGGTTTCAGAGTTACCACATAAAAAATCGGAGGCACTACTTTCCAGCACATCTTCGTAAGAACAACAAAAGTAATGTGATTCATATATACAGATATTTACATACTACAAGTATAACTTCACAAGAGTGAGGTAAATATTCGGCCGTGATATACCAGGAACCATCCTGCCATTTGCCTGAAGTGATTCAGGGAACTTGCGGAAAACCTATTTCGGAATGGGAAGATGACGACTGAGGCCTCCACCCTCCCCAATACAAGGCCAGTCTGTTTAGAACGGTGCTATCTCACTCAGTTACTGTTGTGCAAAGAAGTTATTTGATAATGTAAAAGGCTAGTGATATAGTGTACATTCGTTTCTCTCTATCAGCCACAACACACATTATGCAATCCTCTTGCACCCTATGTAGGTGCGAGCGTATGAAAGTGTGAGGATATTTCGTCCTGTGAGAGTGATCAGAAGGCACAGGTAGATTAGCGGAGTGCCGGAGAGGCATCCATTATTAGGAGAACTGTGACAGACAGTGACAGTGGCTGTCGGTAGGCAGAGATTGTAAAGTGGTCAAGTATTCGTCATACACAAGCGCAACATTTTCTTAACGTAGTTTCCACATTTAGCCAAGAATGACAACGACGGACAGTGTGCAGTGATGGCTGTTTTACTTCCATCTGCCATGAGCCACGGCTTACATTTCATGCAGAAATACCTGTGTCGAATCGTCAGTCGCCAGTAATAGAAATGCCGTGTGGCTAGGGCCTCCCATCGGGTAGACCTTTCGCCTGGTGCAAGTCTCTCGAGTTGACGCCACTTCGGTGACTTGCGTGTCGATGTGAATGAAAAGATGATGATAAGGACAACACAACACCCAGTCCCTGAGCGGAGAACATCTCCGACCCAGACGGGAATCGAACCCGGACCATTAGGTATGACATTTCGTCGCGCTGACCACTCAGCTACCAGGGGCGGACCAGTCAGCAGTGAAAAGCAGGGTTACTGAGGACTCCATGGATGGGGCGATACTGCTTGATGTATGCGTAGACGTCTGCGTTGTAGCGGTCATTTTGATTAGGTATTTTGTACAGGTGGAATCCGACGGTTTATAAATATTCGAAAAAAGTTGCATTTAAGAGCCACCAAGAACTATTGATGAAATTAACCTTTACTCGCTACCAGTTTAGATCAACTGGTCACCAACACCAGATAACATATAATTATTTACGTCAGCCAGTATGGTAGTGTTCTTACTGCGACGGAAAATAAACGTTTAAACCATTCTGCGTCACTAAAACTGTCGTCAACAGCTTGATGGATTAATACGTAACCACCAATACATTATTATTAACATCAGAACAACTGGAAGTGACTGAACTAGCATTCGGCGGGACGACCGTTTACATCCCCCTTCGACACTTTTCTGTGGTTCTCCACCCTGTCTCAGTCCATCATCACCAAATCGCTTGAGACGAATACAGCTGATTCTGTTATCCATCCTGAAATCGCTCTCATGACGTTGTTGACAGTACGTTAAACCACAACGTTGGTGCATTGGGGTAAATACCGTCGAAAAACGGCATTGTTATTTTGCGAAACGTATGTAGCTGGAAGGAATATGCTCCTCTGAATGTGCACTCTGGGAAATTCTCTTTGAAGTACATCGTCTCTCTCGTAGCGTGTGTCACTGCAGTTCTTTGAGCATTTTCGTAATGCTCTCGCGCCAGCTAAACTATCCCGTGACGAAGCGTGCACTTCTTCTTAGTCTCCTATACGTCTTCTGCTAATCCACCCTGTTAAGGCGCTCATACTGCTCAGCAGTATTTGACAGGGGTCCTCATAATCGTGTTTGAAGTCACTTCTTTAACACTCCATTACTCGCGTGATATTTTCTGACAGTCACGCGCGCGGATGACAGGTGTCATTCACAACAAAAACGGTGTATCTGAACACTTTGAAGGGTGCATATGAATGACTTTAGGAGTGTTTTATTTAAATCTCAATACAATATCCTTAACACATAAATATAGTGAGGTATACACTAGGTGATGAATGTTTTTGCAACTTCTCGTAAATACCTCCAGTACGTCTATGACAGCAACCAACTTGTCATTCTCTCTGCGAACACCTCTATCTAGGATACTATCGGACTTCAGCCATGTGAAGTGCAACCTGAATCGGTTTTCACTCATGCATGAGCAGCATGATTGAAGTCCATTTTGCCGGCCGGTGTGGCCGAGCGGTTCTAGGCGCTTCAGTGTGGAACCACGCGACCGCTACGGTCGCAGGTTCGAATCCTGCCTCGGGCATGGATGTGTGTGATGTCCTTAGGTTAGTTAGGTTTAAGTAGTTCTAAGTTCTAGAGGACTGATGACCTCAGATGTTAAGTCCCATAGTGCTCAGAGTCATTTTTTGAACTCCATTTTTCCACAGCTTTGATAAATGTTTCCTAGAATGTGTCACACATCCACACAGATATTACAAACCAATGACAGCTCTGGTCTCTCTAACACCTGTTTCTTTGTCATTCCATTCTCTAGATAAGTTGTCACGAATTTCGCTGAAGTACACAAATCAAAAATAGTTTTACATCACCCCAGTTCGCAGAAATTGTGAAGATAGACGTTGACTGTGGATAATGTATCACAGACACAGTCCCTTTGACTGTTCAGAGATGTCACTAAAACCGCCCAAAGATGTAAAAAACCATGCACGAGCAGCGCCTATGAGACGGAGGGCGCCCTACAGCCGGTCAGTTCCAGTCATTCCACCAGGAAGGGGGTACACAGCTCGTGTTGTCCGTAGTTCAACCATGCCTAGACCGTCAATACCGCGGTTCGATCGCGTCCGCATTGTTACTTTGTGCCAGGAACTGCTCTCAACAATGGAAGTGTTCAAGCGTCTCAGAGTCAACAAAAGCGATGTTATTCGGACATGGAATAGATACAGAGAGACAGGAACTGTCGATGACATGCCTAGCTCAGCCCCCCACTACTACTGCACTGGATGACCGCTGCCTTCCGATTATGGATCGGAGGAACCCTGACAACAACGTCACCTTGTTGAATAATGCTTTTCGTGCAGCCACAGGACGTCGTGTAACGATCAAACTGTGTGCAATAGGCTGCATGACGCGCAAACTTCATTCCCGACGTCCTTGGCGAGGTCCATCTTTGCAACCACGACTCCATGCAGCGCGGTGCAGATGGGCCCAACAACATGCCGAATGGACCGCTCAGGATTGGCATCGCGTTCTCTTCACTGATGAGTGTCGGATATGCCTTCAACCAGACATTCGTTGGAGCTGTGTTTGGAGGCAACCCTGTCAGGCTGATCGCCCTAGACACATTGTCCAGCGAGTGCAGCTAGGTGGAAGTTCCCTGTTGTTTTGAGGTGGCATTATGTGGGGCCGACGTCATCGCTGGTGGTCATAGAAGACGCCGTAACGGATGTACGATATGTGAATCCCATCCTCCGTCCGATGGTGCAACCATATCGGCAGCATAATGGCGAGGCATTCGTCTTCATGGACGACAATTCGTATACCCATCGTGCACGTCTTGTGAATGACTTCCTTCAGGATCACGACATCGCTCGACTAGAGTGGCCAGCATATTCTCCAGACATGAACCCTATCGACAATGCCTGGGATAGGTTGAAAACGGCTGTTTATGGACGACGTGACCCACCAACCACTCTGAGGGATCTACACCGTATCGCCATTGAGGAGTGGGTCAATCTGGACCAACAGTGCCTTGATGAACTTGTGAATAGTGTGCCACGACGAAAACAGGCATGCATCAATGCAAGAGAACGTGCTACTGGGTATTAGAGGTACCGGTGTGTACAGAAATCTGGACCACCACCTCTGAAAGTCTAGCTGTATGGTGGTACAACATGCAATGTTTGGTTTTCATGGGCAATAAAAAGGGCGGCTATGATGTTTATGTTGATCTCTATTCCAGTTTCCTGTTCAGGTTCCAGAACTCTCGGAAGCGAGTTGATTCAAAACTTTTTTTTGATGAGTGTACATTTCCGTAAATGTTGGAATAATGCGTATTTGATGTTCAGACAAAAATAAATTAATGATACACTTTTTTATCTTTGTTATACGAGCTTCATTTCTGGGCTCAGATAAATGAGTAATAATACTACAAGATCTTGCTCTAACAGCGGTAGAATATTTACTTTCTCTCCATTCACCTACTCCAACTTTTCCTAAAGGTTATAAGTTCTCTTGAAATACTTCTTCCTAAGATTCATAATAATGATTTTATAATTGTTGGTCATTTCGTGTGCGTGCATGTACGACAGTTTTCGTTCTTATCCACATTTGTTTGTTTTAATCATTGTTGTGGCTCTGATAACCTCGCCGTTGGGCGCCCGTAAAATCTCAAAACCACACACACACGCACACACACACACACACACACACACACAAACACACACACACACACACACACACACAACTGTCAGGATCTTCATCACTCAGTTCGTGGAACCATTCCAGCCATACTTCAGCGTCTCCGCTAATCTCTGTGCTAGATTCATTTACCTTTGACATTTGTTACACGAACTAAAAGTACAGAGAATTTTACTTTTCGTAGGTAAGTATTGTAGGTAAAAAACAAATTAACTGTAACTTGTTTCGACAAACATAAAAGTACACACAAGAAATTAGGATTGAATCTAGAAAAACAATAAGCAACATACACTTTGTTTCCTATTGTAACAATAGTGCTCACGCGGATGACCAGCGCCCTCCAAGCTTAATAATTTTTCAGTAATAGTACAACACTGCGCAACTGGAACCCAATGATGGCTGAAGCTACCGGATGAAGAGTTAACGGAAATTTACTGAAAATGGCCCGAACTGAGTCCAGCCTAGTAAGACAAAATAGAGCGGCGAAATCATGCGGATGAAGAGTGTTATCCTTGTGAGCAACGGGTGATTAATGATCTTTCCAGTAACGCTCAGTTTTGGCGCTCTTAGTTGAGCGTAATTATTCGAGGTACTGCACTGCATCGGGGATTCTAAGATAGGCACATGGTGACACATAATCCCTGTCCACAGCAGAAAAAACGATCATTCGTACGTGATTTGACAAGTGACACTGGATTTTTCTCTATTACAAAACAGACTCTTGGAAGAGCACTACAAGGTACGACGCATGAGGAGAACTATACTGCGTTTCTGGACTAAGACGTGAGAAATTTCATTAACTCGAAAATCACGAAACTGAATAAAATCGGCTATGAATGTTTTAGATAGAGTCGGAAAGTAGAGTCATCTTCATGTGGTTGCAGCTGCACGTGCAGTCTGACATGAGTCCTTTCTTAGCTGTTGCACAATGTAACGGTCAGCGGCTGCTGTAGTGGATCGCGATCGATCAGCTCCTCTCTTCGGGCACAGTGCCTGTGATTCACAGAACTCCCGACGGACGTGAAACGGTGCTGTGAGTGATACCAAACTCCTGGGCTACACTCATCACACTTTCTCCTTCTTCCACTTTCTCCATGATTCTCCCCAGACTGATGTCATCCTAATATTCTCTCTGCGCCATGTCGTAATGAAGAGCACCACCACAGTGCACCCTAACTGCTGGCTGATGGACACATACTGTCTTTTCCCGTTCCTTGAAATACCTCGCGCTGTGGGGCCAGCCACATTTGGCACTATAGTCACGCTAAATTGACGCCAGTTGACATTCAGCTGCCTGTTACGACTGGGACTTTAGGTAACATACTCCCACACTTTCGTTCATTTCCGCCGAATAGTTAATACACTCCTGGAAATGGAAAAAAGAACACATTGACACCGGTGTGTCAGACCCACCATACTTGCTCCGGATACTGCGAGAGGGCTGTACAAGCAATGATCACACGCACGGCACAGCGGACACACCAGGAACCGCGGTGTTGGCCGTCGAATGGCGCTAGCTGCGCAGCATTTGTGCACCGCCGCCGTCAGTGTCAGCCAGTTTGCCGTGGCATACGGAGCTCCATCGCAGTCTTTAACACTGGTAGCATGCCGCGACAGCGTGGACGTGAACCGTATGTGCAGTTGACTGACTTTGAGTGAGGGCGTGTAGTGGGCATGCGGGAGGCCGGGTGGACGTACCGCCGAATTGCTCAACGCGTGGGGCGTGAGGTCTCCACAGTACATCGATGTTGTCGCCAGTGGTCGGCGGAAGGTGCACGTGCCCGTCGACCTGGGACCGGACCGCAGCGACGCACGGATGCACGCCAAGACCGTAGGATCCTACGCAGTGCCGCAGGGGACCGCACCGCCACTTCCCAGCAAATTAGGGACACTGTTGCTCCTGGGGTATCGGCGAGGACCATTCGCAACCGTCTCCATGAAGCTGGGCTACGGTCCCGCACACCGTTAGGCCGTCTTCCGCTCACGTCCCAACATCGTGCAGCCCGCCTCCAGTGGTGTCGCGACAGGCGTGAATGGAGGGACGAATGGAGACGTGTCGTCTTCAGCGGTGAGAGTCGCTTCTGCCTTGGTGCCAATGATGGTCGTATGCGTGTTTGGCGCCGTGCAGGTGAGCGCCACAATCAGGACTGCATACGACCGAGGCACACAGGGCCAACACCCGGCATCATGGTGTGGGGAGCGATCTCCTACACTGGCCGTACACCACTGGTGATCGTCGAGGGGACACTGAATAGTGCACGGTACATCCAAACCGTCATCGAACCCATCGTTCTACCATTCCTAGACCGGCAAGGGAACTTGCTGTTCCAACAGGACAATGCACGTCCGCATGTATCCCGTGCCACCCAACGTGCTCTAGAAGGTGTAAGTCAACTACCCTGGCCAGCAAGATCTCCGGATCTGTCCCCCATTGAGCATTTTTGGGACTGGATGAAGCGTCGTCTCACGCGGTCTGCACGTCCAGCACGAACGCTGGTCCAACTGAGGCGCCAGATGGAAATGGCATGGCAAGCCGTTCCACAGGACTACATCCAGCATCTCTACGATCGTCTCCATGGGAGAATAGCAGCCTGCATTGCTGCGAAAGGTGGATATACACTGTACTAGTGCCGACATTGTGCATGCTCTGTTGCCTGTGTCTATGTGCCTGTGGTTCTGTCAGTGTGATCATGTGATGTATCTGACCCCAGGAATGTGTCAACAAAGTTTCCCCTTCCTGGGACAATGAATTCACGGTGTTCTTATTTCAATTTCCAGGAGTGTATGTTATGTTGCTTTATCTAGCTCGTTCTTAATTTCCGCAGCGCATCGTATTTCAGTTCTGAGTCAACTGCCAGTCTTTGCGCCTATCATCGCTGCTACGGAGGTCTCCATCCAGTTTGGCAGTCTTTTGGTGTTGCAACCTTGGTATAGACAACAGTAAAGTCCGCACACATCATGGAGCTTCTGACATTGTTCATTAGGTCATTTACCCTGTATACATATGGCAAACAGTAACAGCCCTGTAACCTTTCCTTGAAGCAATTCATCTGTGTGCCTTTTTCCGCCAAAATCAGGGAGAGGTTACGAAGGAAACATGTCAATATGTGCCGTGGAGTGGTTCAGTTCCTAACTGAGCACGGCCCTGATCCAGCTCAATTGCAGAGTGTTTTGCTTTCTGACAGCGGCGACAGCCAATGTGGAGAACATGGATCTCCTGAGCATTTAGCTGTGTGCAGGAATCACTTCTGCGACATTACAAGAATCGCCCAGGGATGCAGAGAAAGGGGAACTATTAAATAAAAACACGAATCAAATCTCCAAACCCACAATCTACAAAGAAATGACAACATTCTGACATCGAGTTAGACAACAGCGAGACGAATGGTTTAGTTCAGATGAAGGCTCCAGCACAGCGGACCTTCTGACACTAACACCAAAAACGAAATATAACACGTACATCACATATACACGCTAAGTAATGAAATAGTAACACGAAAAAAACGTAATAGAAAGCTTTTTACGTATTACGTTCGCTATAGGTCGTGGCTGGTTATAATGTTAGTAATTAGTAATTAGACTTCATTAACACAGAGGAATGGCAACTCAAGTAGCCTATTAATCATCAGTCGTAAGAAATAAAAACTCTAGCAAAGCTTGAATATTAGAACAATTGTGCGAGAAGTGAACTGACTCGTGACATCCGAGATGTCAGTTATCTCGTGTAACAAACTCAGAATGCGGTACGCTGCCCAGGGACGTCTGTCTCGAGGACAAATCCTGAGACTATCTCCACGAGAAGCACTCGTGAAGGTACAACTATATCCAACACTAACCTTTCCGATGTTCTTTCTTTCTCTTCCCAAAAATTGAAATTTTATGATTTTCTATTTCGAAATGTCATGAATATAGTAATCACAGCTGTATCTTATACAAAAAGACATAAGATCTCGTAGCCGTAGCTCCACGAGGTGCTGCTTTTGTAACGGTGCCTTCGACCTCAACTGTTAAATTTCGCTGCCCGGTCGCGGCCATGGGTACCGGGTAAGTAGATTGAGAGGAGTATTACGACCCACACAAAATTTATCAGGTGGAGGGCCCTAGTGGTCCAAATGTGGCCTTGAAGAACAAAACAGTCCAGAAACTTAGTACGAGGGTGAGTCAAATGAAAACCTTAAATATTTTTTAAATATTGTTTATTGTTCAGAAGTGGTACAAAGCTGTATCACTTTTCAACATAATCTCCCCCACGTTCAATGCAAGTCCTCCAGCGCTTACAAAGTGCATAAATACCTTTAGAAAAAAAAATATTTTGGTTGTTGTTGTGGTCTTCAGTCCTGAGACTGGTTTGATGCAGCTCTCCATGCTATTCTATCCTGTGCAAGCTTCTTCATCTCCCAGTACCTACTCCAACCTACATCCTTCTGAATCTGCTTAGTGTATTCATCTCTTGGTCTCCCCCTACGCTTTTTACCCTCCACGCTTCCCTCCAATACTAAAATGGTGATCCCTTGATGCCTCAGAACATGTCCTACCAACCGATCCCTTCTTCTGGTCAAGTTGTGCCACAAACTTCTCTTCACCCCAATCCTATTCAATACTTCCTCATTAGTTATGTGGTCTACCCATCTAGTCTTCAGCATTCTTCTGTAGCACCACATTTCGAAAGCTTCTATTCTCTTCTTGTCCAAACTATTTACCGTCCATGTTTCACTTCCATACATGGCTACACTCCATACAAATACTTTCAGAAACAACTTCCTGACACTTAAATCTAAACTTGATGTTAGCAAATTTCTCTTCTTCAGAAACGCTTTCCTTGCCATTGCCAGTCTACATTTTGTATCCTCTCTACTTCGACCATCATCAGTTATTTTGCTCCCCAAATAGCAAAACTCCTTTTTACTTCAAGTGTCTCATTTCCTAATCTAATACCCTCAACATCACCCGACTTAATTCGACTACATTCCATTATCCTCGTTTTGCTTTTATTGATGTTCATCTTATATCCTCCCTTCAAGACACCATCCATTCCGTTCAACTGCTCTTCCAAGTCCTTTGCTGTCTCTGATAGAATTACAATGTCATCGGCGAACCTCAAAGTTTTTATTTCTTCTCCATGGATTTTAATACCTACTCCGAATTTTTCTTTTGTTTCCTTTACTGCTTGCTCAATATACAGATTGAATAACATCGGGGATAGGCTACAACCCTGTCTCACTCCCTTCCCAACCACTGCTTCCCTTTCATGTCCCTCGACTCTTATAACTGCCATCTGGTTTCTGTACAAATTGTAAATAGCCTTTCGCTCCCTGTATTTTACCCTTGCCACCTTTAGAATTTTAAAGAGAGTATTCCAGTCAACATTGTCAAAAGCTTTCTCTAAGTCTACAAAAGCTAGAAACGTAGGTTTGCCTTTCCTTAATCTTTCTTCTAAGATAACTGATCATCCCCGAGGTCAGCTTCTACTAGTTTTTCCATTCGTCTGTAAAGAATTCGTGTTAGTATTTTGCAGCTGTGGCTTATTAAACTGATTGTTCGGTAATTTTCACATCTGTCAACACCTGCTTTCTTTGGGATTGGAATTATTATATTCTTCTTGAAGTCTGAGGTAGTCCGCGCAAACTCTCATGCACCGCATGGCGTACCTTTTCATCAGAACGGAACTTCTTTCCTCCCATTGTGTCTACGAGTGGTCCAAACATATGAAAATCACTTGGGGCAAGGTCTGGGTTGCTCGCTCGCTTCGTTTCCGGTTGGTGGAAGTGAACCCAGATTTCGTCCCCAGTAACGATTCTTGCAAGGAAGCCATCACCTTCTCGTTCAAAGCGCCGAAGAACTTCTTCACAAGCATCAACACGTCGTTCTCTCATTTCAGCTGCCGTGGCACCCATCTTGCAGAAACTTCGTGAAACTGGAGCACATCATGCACAATGTGGTGTGCTGATCCATGACTTATCTGTAAACATGCTGCAATGTCATTCAGTGTCAGTCGGCGGTTTTCTTTCTCTATGGCTTCAACTGCTACAACGTTCTGTGGAGTCACAACTCGTTGTGCCTGACCTGGACGAGGAGCATCTTCCACTGAAGTCACACCATTTGCGAACTTCCTAATCCATTCGTAGACTTGCTGCTGTGACAAATATGCATCACCGTACTGAACCCATTCGTCGATGAATTTCAATAGGTTTCATACCTTCACTACGCAAAAACCGAATAACAGAACACTGTTCTCCCCTGGTGCAAGTCGCAATTGGGGCGGCCATCTTTATACTGATACTGCGACGGTATGTGTGCATCTGCACTATGCTGCCACCTACAGGCCATTCTACACGCTGTTTGTAGCACACTCACCAACTTACATGATAACGGCGCAATTTTCGATTTATTATTAGAAATTTAAGGTTTTCATTTGGACGGCAGCAGCCATAATTACTTTGCTTCCTCCGAATTGGCACACCAGACTACACCGTGTCAGCGTGTGGTGTAGTGCGGTGAGTGTGTGGATGGAGGAAGTCGTGGTGGCTGGTGAGAAGGATAGTCGGTATCTCGTTACTGCTACCTGCTGCTGCCTGGAGCCTCCAGCAGGAGTAGAAAGGAGTGGTCCAATACAGCGGCGAGGAGCCACCACCCACCATGCGCCCCTGGAGATGACAGAGCCGCGCCTTGGACAGCACAGCACAGACCTCCGCCTCCCCCTCTCCCTCTCCCTCCCCCCCCCCCCGCCTTACTCCGATCTCTTCCGCCTACGGCAGGCCGCGCGAGCACATCTCAACTCGGGACTGCCAAAAGCTCTCTGGAGAGCCGCGCTGACGTCTGCCTCTTCCTCTACCTCTTCCTCTGCCTCCAGACCGGCCGCATACCGAATTCCTGCCTGCCTATGAAAGAACCCGAGGCAACCGCTCCCCTAACTGGGCCGTCTCCTTCACTGACACTAAAACAGCAGCCTCTCGAATCAGCCACACGTGCACTCAGGACAACAAAACAACGTACCTTACTCGTATTGTACTAGTAATATTATGAAGGACGAATATCTCCTCTACAAAAATGAATATGAGTTCCGCAAACAGATTTCTTCAAAAACTCATCTCTCTCTGTTCTTCCACGACATTCAGAGCGCCACGAACATTGGCATCCAGGTTTAAGACCTATTCCTTGAGATCATAAGGGTATCTCACACAGTTTAATGATGATATACGAACTTACCGAGTCTCGGACCATATTTGAGACATTGTTATTGTCAGTGGTGGGGTTAAACTTAATTGTGCTCTTTTACAATTTTTGAGAACAGTAGGTCTATCCTCGTGCAAAACAATCGTTCTGTAATTTCATCCTATAATTACTTGAGAAATAGGTTATTTTAGAGAATTTTCTGCCGCTTAAAAAACTGTATTTTCGTAAGTTACTGACGTAAGCGTTCTAGATACGTAATTTATTTCATAGCAAGTCAGCGATTGTGGTTCACATTTACTGCCAAAGAATATATCACCCCTGAATCTCATTGAATATAAGCGCAAATGAACGTGCATTTTTGAGGATTTTCTTGAGCTGTCATTATCTGTGAATAATATGTACAAAATCGGTTTTCTGATTTATTTATTATGACTGACATTCCGACTAACATATTGTGTTAATGTAGTTTTTCCATAAAGAGGAAAGGGACCCAAATAAGGGTTTATGTTTGTAAGTAGCCGGAAACCGCCATGACTACTGTCAAACGATTGGATACTACTATGAATTGGTGTCTTGGGAGGGTTTCCGAGAATGGCGTACCTGTGATACCCATACTAGAGGTATCTGAAGTACTATCCTCTCCTGCGGATCTTGTCTCTTCTGTATAAAGTGTAGGATCTGTTATTACTCGTCCACAGAGTACAGGATCTGTTATTACTTGCCTACTTGACTCCGACTGGCGTGTCAGTGGTAGTCCCACGCGTACTGTACATGGTGGACGGGGACCTAACCAACAAGTTTGAGGTGCTATCCATCCGTGAAACTGAAACTGAGGTAGTGGGACTGACATCATCTGCTTTGGGGAAACTTGTTTTGTCCGCGTTTGGATGAGGCAAACACAAAAGGGTAGGGTTCTATTAGTCGTCGGCAGTTCAAACATACGGCGAATCATGGTATCCTTTAGGGAAATGGCAGCAAAGGACAGGAACGGACACCAGGTGCACTCAATATATGTCCATGTGGATTGCATTCAACATGTTGAGGAGGCTGTTCCAGCAGCCATTGAGGGAGCGGGGTGCAACCAACTGCAGAGTGTTATAAATTGGAACAAATGATGCCTGTTGTCTGGGCTCCTACTATTCGAATATTGTATACGCCGGGCGGAGCTCAGGTCTCTCTAAATTCAAGAAGCGTACATCATCGACAAGTAACAATCCTCCTCGAAAAGGAAGCTCAAAATATGCCAATGGTACCGTTATTTGAAATGCATTTCGTTCGAATATATTGAAACATTCCGCAGTGCTATGCACTAGTACACTGCTGTCATGCACAACCAATATGAAAAGTCAAAGTCGTCGCTGATCGTTGCCGATAGCTATGTGTACACTGGCAAAGTTTGTGTTCTTATCAATGGGCATAAATCTGAAAGCGAATATAGCTGTTTGCCTACTTATTATGTTTGCTTTCTTGATTGACTGAACAACATAGCGTCACTTGTTATTACAAGAATTTGACGATTTTTAACTGCTAATATCTCTCCGGCTGTAATTTCCAAACAAACCAGCATACAGTACGTCCCAGGGAGGCAGAGAGCGCGGTCCCTCTTTTAGTGTGCTGTATTGAATCAGGATGCAATTGGTAGGCGCCACAAGAATGGGAGTTGTCGCCTCTCGCGGCAGCGCTTAATGAACGAAGTGAAAAATAACGAGGGCCGCAGAGGCCGTAGCCTATACGCACAGTGGCGGCGGCAGCGGCAGCGCCAGCAAATTACTTTGCGCGGCGCTGGCAGGCGAGCGGGCGGGCTCCACTGTGCTGCGCGGGCGTCACTTGTAAAGCGCCGGCTCGGCCGGGCCGTTTTTAATCCATCCGCTGTCAGCGGCGCGGCTGCCGCGGACACAGATTACTGCGCTCTCGCAGATCCCGGGCTTCGCGTCACGCGCGACACGCGTCGCCGCCGTGCCGGCCCCGGCAGTAGGCCGGAGTTCCGCTGCCACCGGCTGCTGCCGGGCGAGGAGCGGGTCTCGTCTCCAGTACCGGCGGCGTTCAAATTTACAGTACGTCACGCACAAGTGGCTGCTACTGCTCGCTATGTTGCTAAAAGACTTCCGGCTCCCGTAGTCATTACACAAACGACAGCAAAGTAACTGACAAGGTACCTTAAGTGAGAGCTCGCAAAAGGTCAACGATGCTCGATAGTCTCGGAAGTTCAATGCGGCTTTTCGCGGATGATGCTGTAGTATACAGAGGAGTTGCAGCATTAGAAAATTGCAGCGAAATGTAGATAGATCTGCAGCCGATAGGCACTTGGTGCAGGGAGTGGCAACTGACCCTTAACATAGACAAATGTAATGTATTGCGAATACATGGAAAGAAGGATCCTTTATTGTATGATTATATGATAGTGGAACAAACACTGGTAGCAGTTACTTCTGTAAAATATCTGGGAGTATGTGTACGGAACGATGTGAAGTGAAATTATCATATAAAATTAATTGCTGGTAGGGCGGGTACCAGGTTGAGATTCATTGGGAGAGTCCTTAGAAAATGTAGTCCATCAACAAAGGAGGTGGCTTACATAGCACTGGTTCGACCTATACTTGAGTACTGCTCATCAGTTTGGGATCCGTACCAGGTCGGGTACGGAGGAGATAGAGAACATCCAAAGAACAGCGGCGCGTTTCGCTACAGGGTTATTTGGTAAGCGTGATAGCGTTACGGAGATGTTTAGCAAACTCAAGTGGCAGACTCTGCAAGAGAGGCGCTCTGCATCGCGGTGTAGCTTGCTGTCCAGGTTTCGAGAGGGTGCGTTTCTGGATGAGGTATCGAATGTATTGCCTCCCCCTACTTATACCTCCCGAGGAGATCACGGATGTTAAATTAGAGAGATTCGAGCGCGCACGGAGGCTTTCCGGTAGTCGTTCTTCCCGCGAACCATACGTGACTGGAACGTAAAGTGCCCTCCGCCACACACCTTTGGGTAGCTTGCGGAGTATAAATGTAGATGTAAATGTAGATGTAGATATTTACGGCATTCGACGCCCCACATATTGACTACGATCCAATATTGGCTCTAATGGCAACACGCTTGGCGGAACTGGAGGTATTCAATGGTGAACAAAGCACGACGCTACGGAGTGTAGTGGAACTCCTTAGTCGGCAAGTAATTTTATGTTCAACAACAATTGCCGAAGTTGACATTTCACCAGAAAGGAAAGTTATTTAATGTCCTGCGAGAAGTTGGAGGTGTTCTACACCCTATGGTTATTTCTCGTGTGTCTGATCTTGCAAGGGCAGTAGAGAATGAAATATTTGTCTTTCGGCAAGATGAGTCAGTGCAATGTGTTTTATCGTATATGATACAAATGGCACTGAGCACTATGGGACTTAACATCTGAGGTCATCAGTACCGTAGAACTTAGAACTACTTAAACCTAAGTAACTTAAGGACATCACACACATCCAAGCCTGAGCCAGGATTCGAACCTGCGACCGTAGCGGTCGAGCTGTTTCTGACTGAAGATCCTAGAACCACTCGCCCACACCGGCTGGCTCGTATATGCTATAATGCGCGGGCAATGTACGTGAGCACTACAATGATGACAATACTTGTTTAGCAAGTGAAAGTGACATTGGAACAGGTGTAGAGCCAACTAATTTATTATGTTTGTCGGACAGGGAGTCACAAATCCCGCGGTAAAGAACCATCGTTGTCCAAGTAGCGGGTACTAAACATAACTACGTACATCCGGAGCATAGTAGAAAAAAACACTTATGAGCAGATACCGAATAAATCCACAACAATATGAAGGTATAGTGCACAAGAAATTTACGTATATTCAAGGGAGGTAAAAGAGAATTTGTTAGAAAAACACGTGTTTGCACGTTTCAAAGATGCTCGATGCTATTTACAGAATATGAGTGTTAGTGACCTACAACGTTACGCACAGAAAATTGCGCGCGACGAACACAGAAGAGCCAAAGAAACTGGTATATCTGCCTAACATAGTGTAGGGCCCCGCGAGCATGCAGCAGTGCCGCAGCTCAACGTGGCATGGACTCGACTAATGACTGAAGCAGTGCTGGAGGGAACGGACACCATGAATCCTGCAAGGTTGTCCATAAATCCGTGACTACGAGGAGTGGAGGTCTCCTCTGAACAGTCCCGTTCTTGCAGGATCTTTTTCCGGCAACAACGATGTCGGAGATTTGTTGTTTTACCGGATTCCTGAAATTCATGCTACTCTCGTGAAATAATCATACGGGGAAAATGCCCACCGCTACCATGGAGATGCTGTGCGCCAACTATAACTTTCAAATGCACTTAAATTGCCATTGTAGCAGTAGTAACCGATCTAAAAATTGTGCCAGACACATGTCTTATATCGGCGTCGCCGTCCGCAGTGCCATATCTGCCTGTTTACATATCCCTGTACTAGAATACGCTTGCCTGCACCAGTTACTTTGGCGCTTTGATGTAGATTACAGTGATTTCAAGTGAGCAACGGATACTTGCATAACTTCAAACAACGCAACAAACTGGAAGACGTAAGATAAAAAAAAATTTCAAACAAAGCATCAATTTGATGATGCACAGCAGGCTGAGGAATCATCCAAAAAATTGGTAGATGAGATAGACAAACTTATCGCATGGTTCATTTAATAATTTATTATCAACTCCAACCAAGTGAGATTTAGAGAGGAAATGCATACGAAATGAACGTTGGAAATTTGAGGTACCTAGAGAGTTGCACCAAGGTCTAACAACATCAATGCGTTAACGTATTAGTAAACATTTATGCTGACTGTTAATCTGGATGGTAAATTGGATGG
This sequence comes from Schistocerca cancellata, assembly GCF_023864275.1. Taxonomy (NCBI): domain Eukaryota; kingdom Metazoa; phylum Arthropoda; class Insecta; order Orthoptera; family Acrididae; genus Schistocerca; species Schistocerca cancellata. The sequence goes on from NC_064627.1 coordinate 766,575,654, forward strand.
AAAGTTATTTATTGTGCTGCGAGAAGTTGGAGGTGCTCTATACCCTACGGTTATTTCTCGTGTGTGATCTTGCAAGGGTAGTAGAGAGTATTTACGTCACAGCAAGCAAGAGTAGAAATTGGACGTAAGAGAATTACAACAATGCCAGCCGCGGTGGCCGAGTGGTTCTAGTCGCTTCAGTCCGGAACCACGCGGCTGCTACGGTCGCAGGTTGGAATCCTGCCTCGGGCATGAATGTGTGTGATGTCCTTAGGTTAATTAGGTCTCCGTAGTTCTAAGTTCTAGGGGACTGATGACCTCAGATGTTACGTCCCATAGTGCTTAGAGCCATTTGAACCATTTGAACTACAAAAATGGTTTGAGCACTGCTGTTCAGCAATAGATGGTCAAAACAGTTTGCAGTTGCTTGATTCCTGGTCTACATATAAAATCCATACTCTATTGAAGCAAACTATCCCTCCTGAAAAGCGTGCGACATTGCAACTCATACCACCTGGAACCACTAGCAAAATTCATCCCCTGGATGTTTTTATTTTCGTATTTATAAAGGATAAGTTTCACGATAAGCTCCTGGACAGAATGTTTAGCATTCGGTTACGTGCCATCACATTTCATCAGCTCTCATCACTCCGTTACACCAATCTGATTCTCTGTGCCTTCTTATTGGAGTGGACACCTAGCTGTAAGTCCTCCACAGGTAGAAATTCCCAAGGTGTTAGATTTCAATCTTGATGGTGCGACCGAGAGGTCTCAGGAGCTGCAGTCATGGACTGAGCGGCTGATCCCTGCGGAGGTTCGAGTCCTCCCTCGGGCATGGGTGTGTGTGTTTGTCCTTAGGATAATTCAGGTTAAGTAGTGTGTAAGCTTAGGGACTGATGACCTTAGCAATTAACTCCCATAAGATTTCACACACATTTGAACTTTTTTTTCGATTGTGCGAACCTTTGTGATCAGTGTGACGTGCCATCTTCATTCGGTGCTGGTCATGTAAGTTAATGGTTTGTTTTGAACATTTCTTGAATGCCGATGACGTCCATTTTGTGAAGTGTAACACATACATCCCATAGAAAGTTGATCTCTGCACATATTGAGCACTCATTTTCTGTCGCCCTCCTGATGCACATGGTGAGTCATTAGCAGATAATATTTTTCCTGTCATTATTGTTAACACAACATTTTCAAATGTACCTTACTAAAGATTCGACTGTGTAGCATTAACTGTTCCTGCCAACCTAATAAAGAAATGAGTTACAGATAAAAGTGTATGTCTTACAAGGAGATCACACGGCAGAAGATTTTTGTAATTTAATATATCTGTGTCAGACCCCTAAGGCATGTCGATACAACACTAAAAAATGTTGATAAAAAAGATTTTGAAGTTTTCCTGGCGTCTGTGATTCATTTATGTTAGGACTGTCGTTTTTTCGACGGGCTGCGTAGCTGCTTGGTATGTTTCTCGCTTGCTATATTGTTTTTCTGTGTCCGATACACGGCCGGTGCAAATCTACAAACAAAGGCGAGTGTGATTACGTAATTTTGTCCGTCGTAATGATTTTAGACGCTATTCACGGATATGCAGCCGGATTTAATTGTCCTGGCGACACGGTACCCTGACTGTCCAAGCCCTTTACGAGTCACGCGCATGCGCAGTTGGCTGTTCCTGGTTTATAAAGTAGCCGCCGATTCTGATGTTACCTCTGTTCCAGCGCGAATGTGCACCTGCAATAACACCTGAAGATGACGGCCAGCAGGACTACTGAAATATCGTGTCGTCAGGTCGGTGATACCCGTCTGCATATTCGTGAAGTGCATCAGCGAAGGCGCAACTACAACAAGCATTTCCATGGAGCGTCAAGTGCATCGAAATGGAAAAAAATTGTAGAGCTCGAGAGCTATCGCTGGTTCGAGTCATTGCTTTTTTCGTTACTTTTCTGTTCGGTCTGCATACCTATGTCATTGAAATATAAAATTCATCGAACACACGCAAATTAACACATAGAGAACTGATGTTTAAATTGATTGCGGTCCGTGTGCATCACGACCATTTAAACAATTTCTTCATGAACAGTATATATTGGATATAAACAAAGACATAGATGAGCATAGATGAATAAATATATTTATAAGCATGCTGCTACCGTATTTTCGTGTAACTGTGGAGTACTTATTGCCTGACGCGATTGGTAGTAATCAACCACTTTGACCTCCAATAACTCATGTACTATTTAAGTTACATGCCTGTAATTCATACCAATTTAGGTTTACACTAATAGCTTTCTAAAGACACATAGATCGACGAAATCGGAAGAACCGTTTAGATTTTGGAAATTCGTTGCTGGGTGTTACTTGCATAATTTATCGTCAGATACTAAACTTTAAACTAATAAATATATTGTAAATCTGATTACACCATCAGAATTGTGGTGTAAATAATGTTAATGTACATGTTTTTTTTTTTTTTTTTGAGGTATCATGATTCGTCTGGCTATTATTAATTTCTATACGAACTGTGAAATGTCTGCCATGTTGGTTTCACAAAGTCCGCCATCTTTGGCACTCTCGGCATACAAGTCTCTTTCATTGACACTGCGTCACCATGGAATTCCCAGCCACGCGGTCGGGCTGGACCGCTCTTGCTTCGGCCAACGTCCGGCACCACGTGGTTGCTGCCGGGCCGCGGCTTTAATGAGCGTCCTGTGCGGCCGCCCCAACTCTGAACATATAATATTTCCAGGGCGCCACAACTCGCCCGTTACCTCACAACGTGTAAACGTCAGGGTCATAGCACACTTTGGGCAATGAAGTGTTTCCTTCCGTCCTGTTAGTTAGTTATTAATTCAACGAAATGAACCTCATCATCATGGAGGGGACAAAATTTCTTTATCTTTTTCATTCATTGAGCCATTTGAATTAATTTGTTTTCTTAAGTTGTCTGATAAACTGCTTTTGAATATTTCTAGTTCCAAAAGAGAAGGTTTAGGAGAAAGCTTGATGTTGGTCGTCAGTGTGTTTAATATTCTCACACACATAAAATTATTTTGTAAAATATTCTCCAACTTCGTAATGTAACTGCAGGTTCACCTTCAAATAAGTGAAAAGAAACATTAAAGCGCTAATGGCGCTCGGTCGTGGCGTCACCAAACGAACCACCTGTAACTCAGCTAAAATGGCCAAAAAGCACTTCCATTAATCCATTAATGGTTGCTTAGTTCCAGAAATTCGAGATTAAATACAATATTTTAATTCACAAAAGTGGCGCAGTAAATTGGAATTACAATCATGCTAGTCGGTGTCAACAATGGAAAAAAGGGTAATTAAAAAATTTAAGAATGGTTGTCTGTTATAAAGATAATTTCCATTTGAAAGGAAGATTGATCCAATCATCGTTGCTTTATATTTACATTGCTTTAATAAAATGACATTACGCTATGCATACTTTGCATCACAAGGATTACGCAGTAGCTCACAAATAATAATTAATACAATAATTTTGTTTGACTGTGCACCAACGCTAGAGGTGAGGACAATTATGACAAACGCTATAGCAAGCGCACTTTGTCACCGCCGGTGTCACGTTTTCGACCTTGAAGTAGCTCATACGGACGAATCGTCGGATAACCACAGATGACCCTGCTTCATTAAGGCAAATTTTGTACATAAGCATCTTTCAGAGAATGAGATATCCGTTTGCATACGCAGAGCAAGTAACCAATTTCAGTGCTCAGAACGCGGCATGCGATGAAACGTGATGTCACCATTTCGACCTCGCCTCCATCGGATGAGCATGGAGTGGGAGCATCCCAGCTCCTCTCGGCCGAAAAAATTTCCCCACTGCCACGGAGGACGGAAAAATGAGGCACTGTTGGTTTTAGAAGAACTAGGACTCGTTGACTGGCAAGCACGGGCTGCAACAGTTAACGCTAAGCAATATTGCAACACGTTGCTGAGGCTCAAACAGACTATCAAGAACTACAACAGGAGCAAGCTCTCGAAAGGTACAGTGCTTCTCCGGAACAACAATAGGCCAAATGTGCCCAAGAAAACACAGGGCATCTTCAAAATTCTCGAATCGAGGTCCTGGAATATCCTCCTTAGAGCCATGACATTTCTCCACATGATTTACATATCTTCCTCGCCTAAGACAATCTCTGAAAGTGAAACGTCCCCTTAGAACAATTGTACAAGCCTGTGCTTAACCTGACACACAATATTATTTAGCGCAACGCAATCTGACTTTCAATAAACCCTACAAAACAATGGCCCTGACTAACTTTAACCTATACCTTTTACCAATCACTTACCTCACAAAAATCTTCGCTACTCAAGCTACTGCAAAACAGCGAGCGCCACTACTGCCAGCTTAATATTCATAATTGACATTCAGTCTTACAGATTATCAAAACTCCGCCATCTCTCTCCCCACGTCCACCACTGCTGGCGGCTCACCTCCCACTGCCCAGCGCTACGCGCTGTTCGCATCCAGCTATAGCAGTTCATGACAATAATGGCAGACAACAATGCAAACTAGCCACATACTGCACACAGCACAGCCAGTGATTTTCATACAGAGAGCGCTACATAATGTTGCCAATAAGAAAACATAAACAGCAAACTTACATAAAGAAAACATAAACAGCCTACTTACATAGCCCCCATGCTCCCCACAAAAAATTTTACAAAATGTTTTTGGCCAGTGGCCAATACAGATTTGAAAAATTTTTTCATAATTACAATAACAAAGATATCAAATGCACACACTTATTGATACAATGTTGGTCAACAGCTAAAATTTTCTCACAGTCCATAAAGACAGTCCTGATCGTTCATCATAATAGTAATTACAGTTTTTTTCACAAAGTCTCATTAGTAAAAGAAATTGCATATAGAAGTAGTGGATTTCCATGCAGTCTTGAAGAAGTAGTATTGTCCTTCCAACGGTAAGACAGTGCTGACTCTTGACATGCTGACAGGTAATGGGCCACAATGGAGCAAACCCACAGCAGAGTCATTCGAAGTTCTGAAGAATATTGGTAGGTAGGTCATCACAGAGCAGACCCACTGTAGTCCTGGTAGAGATTGTGGTATTGATGGGCCACCAGAGATGCAGACCCACAGTAGTCCTTGTAGAGATAATTGTATTGGTGGGCCATCAAAGATGCAGACCCACTGTAGTCCTCGTAGAGATGGCCAGCAGCCATCTGTTGTGACTGTGCAGGTGCACAATCACCATTGAAGAGTCTTGCGGATAATAGAGCAAGTCCATAACCACCACTTGTGCATTCACAAAGTTTTTGGGAATTGTCCTTAGAACCAGCAATGCTGTTATCCAGTCCCTTGCTGAATTATTAACACACGTGCAAACACTAACAGTCCCTACTTCTCACATATTGTCCATATACTATGACCAACAGAAATGTGTGCAGTGAAATGAATGCTTACAAGTTACTTAATTCGAGTAACTGGTGTCAATTACAATTATATAACATAAGAATACAATTACAAAGATACAAAATACTTCATTAAAAACATAACAATACAGATAATATTTGTAGTGCAGGCTTTACAAAACAATAGAAATAAACATATACATCAGTGTTACAGGAATGATGACATGAGTACATACATAAAAGATCAGAATCACTCTTAAAAATTCAACTTCACACATGAGCATTAAAACAACACAGAATAAATAATGTCTAAGCATCTTTACAAAGAAAATAACAGAGTATTAGAAAAATTCTACAACATAGCTCTCATCAGCTAAACACATAAAGACAGGAAAAACACAAATACACAAGGGCACACAAACACATAGTGGGATAACACCAAAAGGAAAGGACAACACACAATTACATATTGGGAAAAAGCAGCAAAGAGGAAAGGACAGGGTTTGTTTTACTGCAGTATTTTGCTTGGAGATCTCCCTTCATTCCATAGATCGTTCGTCTTATTTCAACCTTTGCTTCCACCAAAAAATCCTATCTAAGCATGCTTTCTGTATTTATATGTTCACACATTGCTTACCTCATCATTTATTTCCAAGAAAATCCTACCTATACCTCGTTCCTGTATTCTATTCATATTTCTTTCAAAATAATTATTTCTGATTGTACAATACTCATTGGGGCCCAAATCTTTCTTCGCAATGCATTCTTTACCTATTCTCCATAGTCAGTTTCTTATATAGTCTACCCCCTCTTAAGCTAACTTAAATCTACTGAGTTCAGATATATATACCAAGGGACGAGGCAATGCAGCATCACAACAAATCAACACAAACAAAAATGACAAAAAATGCAAATTGGCAAAGCTAGCAGCATAAATTAGCAAAAGTCAAATTCAATAACACTATGCCTGGCAAACAGCAGCAACTTATACCTAAACATGACATAGCTCAAGCAGAAAAAATATTACAGTAAAAACAACAATGCAGACAAGGGAAATGCATATTCACATCTTAATGTCTATGTAATTAAAGTGGTCATCTTAATGTCTATGTAATTAAAGTGGTGCACCATAACAACTTATTGTAAAAAAAATATTACCATGTACTTGAAAAGAAAATTTTGTTTTACTGTTGCTAGTTCCTTCTTATTGTTCTTTCCTTTCCAAGTGCTCCTTTTTTAAAGAATGTGGATCATAAAATAATTATTTAATAAATCTGTTGACAGAAAGAGTTCACATTAGCAAATGCATCTCATTTTATAAAAGCAATGCTGCAACACAGCTGGAAACCAGATATCAAATGAAATAAGCAATTACGCAAACCAAAGCATAAAAATGTCATTCATTAGTCATGTGACATTTCATTTCATAAGTTAATTGCTCTCAACTCTCGTAGAAAGACTCTTGTCATAATCAGGTGTGCAGATGTAAAAATATTTCTTGTCATTTTGTTAGGCATTTCAGTAAATATCATAAATTTTTAAGTAACGAGGGTGTCGCATTAGCGATGAAAGGCACATCCTAATGGCTTATTCTCCAGGTGTTTGACACAGCTGTGTGCCCACAACGCATTACAAAAATCATATGTTTTCAAGTAGCGAGCGTGTCGCATTAGCGATGCCCTCTACAAAGGAATGTCATTAAGAGAGGTATAGCCCTCTCTTTGTCCTTCTCTTCCACCTGTGCCTCTGGCACACCCTAATGGCTTTCTTTTCTACCTGAGCGTCTGAAAAGGCTTGTTCTCCAGGTGTCTGACACACCTGGGTGCCCACGTCACATTATCTGCAGGTGGTCACTTAACTTTCTTACGGAAATATTTACGACAGCAGTTTCCGCTACAGTGACAGTCTCATATACAAAATTTCACAGGTCAAGAATTTGCGTTGCAAATGTATAGAAACAAAATGCTATTGATATGACAGTGTCCAAAAAATTTTCGTCTTCATTGTGATACATTCACGCATTTACACACATTTCATAACTCTTAAAGTACGATTCTTGGTTTCAAACATCCTTTTTCACAAGTCAAGAGTCCCTAACTTCTTTCATTATTCATATACATATAAACACGTATTCACATTCCTCATATATGGTAGCATCATCTCATTGACATAAACATACCTCAACAGCATAATATACATCGTCGTCGTAAAAATTACATCATAACACCTCAGTCAAATCTCAAAAACGTCGTAGCTTTCTGCAATTGTTTCAAAACCTAAAGAAAATTCTCTGCTCATTTCAGTAGTGTCATCTACCTCAAACGTACTTTAAAAATCATGATCTCATACCAAATACATCATTCAAAGCTCTCATAATATCACAATGGTTCCGAAAAAATATGAACAGTTCACAAAGTACAGACAAAGTACAATTTCTTAAGTGTGAAGTAATCCAACTCTGTAATTGCGTAAACATGTGTCACTGACGTAGTAAAAAGATGTTTGTTTCTCTGTTAAATGATCAGATAGGTGTGTAATTTATGTGTTAGAGAAATATGGTACCGATGTGTAAAGTTGTATAAGCAAATACCATATTAGCTAGGGCTCCTTGTGCTTGCCAAACACATGGTACACAAAGTAGGCGTGTACCCCCCTGAGGTTTATTGTAATTATACCCTCAGGTGTTACAGATTACAGCAATGGAATGAAATGTATCACGAAAAACTTTCTTTGTAATTCAAAAATCTTTAAAAATAAATGTTTTAAGTACAAAATTAATCACTTAAATACGTGTCCTGTAGCGCTAAATGTGCGTCTTGCTGTAAGATAATCTCTGGGAAGTGTCGTAGTTATTGTCCTCCGAAAGCTAAGTTCTGCAGAAGTCAATGTACTTACCTCATGATACACAAAAGTGAAATGCTTTGCGTATAGATATCATACTTATTACGCTTATTGCCGTGATGAGGAAAGTACTGTGCTGTAACGTATTGTTGTCCTACGGAAAAGGCTGTCTCCTTGTAGCAATAGCACAAAAGTCACCACTAAAACATGTTTTACTTTACAGAAGAATTCAGAAAAACTGTGCAGATATCAAACAGATACACCGCAAAAGCAACATTGTAAATTGTCACTCATTAGTAACGTCGTGATATAATCGTGTAGCTGTCACACAAACCAACCACTGTGTCATCTGGCATTTCACAGAAAGCACCTCAAATCCAGAATCCACTCGTAAGCAAACCAAAATGTTGCATGTTAACAGTTTCTTAAGTCTGACAAATTGTACAAGTAGCGTGAAGTGAAAATTGCAAAGACTAAGTTAAAAAGCAAATTATCTGTCAATAAATGGTTTGACATGAGAAATGTGGTGTAAACCTTTACTCTTCCTAGTACGCAGAGTTTCAACTTCAACGCAATTATCATGTGGTATACGTCGGATTCTGTAAGGTCCATTGTAAACTAGAAAGAATTTGTGACTCAAGTGTTTCTTCTTATGTGACAATGAATGAGCTTTAATGAGAACTTTCTGACCAATATATAATACTGTTGCATTTGCTTTACAGTGTAGTTTTCTCCTTTTGTCTGCTGCAGATTTTATATTTTTAAGAGCCAAATCAATTATGTCTTTGTGTCGAAGTTTACGTGTATTCGGGAAAGATACAAGCTCTCTGATTCTGTTCGGAGGTTCTACATTCTTCAGTACAAGAGTAGGTGGTAAAGCAGTGGAATCATGAGGCATTTCATTCAGCACATTTTGAAATAAGTGTAAATATCTGTCCCAATGCTGATGCTTTCTGTGACAATAAAGTCTGCAAAGCTTATTGATTTCTTTCATAATCCGTTCAGACGGGTTACAATGTGGTGAATACAATGAAATAAAAACTTTTTCTTCTCAACAACATGTAACGGATTGTTGTATGAGCTTACTGCAGGCTCAATAATGCCCTCGTCAAGCATAGATTGTATTTCTGTTCTAACACGGTCCCTATAATGTGCTGGAATTACGTATGGTCTTACACAAAATTTAGTATGCTCACGAACACGAAATTGGTATTGAAATCCCTTGATTGTTCCTGTTTGTGAGTAAAAACTGTGGAATGTGCTTGTAAAATCTCAAAAAGGTCCTGCCTATCAGTGTCATTATAATTCTCAATTGTTTGAATTTTATTCTGAATTAACTCATTAATTTCAAATATGCCGTCGATATCATCCCTGTCAGTACTTGCAGAGTGATTGTTAGGGTCTAGTTCCGTAGAAAATTCCGAACTGTTGTCTAACAGAACGTAAAGCCGATTAATTTCCTCATCATGGTTTGAGAGCCAGTCTTCAAATTTCAAAGCTATTGACTTACCTTCTTTCTCTAAACTTATTTCAGCATCGTGAAGCCATATGAAACGTCCCCTTAGAACAATTGTACAAGCCTGTGCTTAACCTGACACACAATATTATTTAGCGCAACGCAATCTGACTTTCAATAAACCCTACAAAACAATGGCCCTGACTAACTTTAACCTATACCTTTTACCAATCACTTACCTCACAAAAATCTTCGCTACTCAAGCTACTGCAAAACAGCGAGCGCCACTACTGCCAGCTTAATATTCATAATTGACATTCAGTCTTACAGATTATCAAAACTCCGCCATCTCTCTCCCCACGTCCACCACTGCTGGCGGCTCACCTCCCACTGCCCAGCGCTACGCGCTGTTCGCATCCAGCTATAGCAGTTCATGACAATAATGGCAGACAACAATGCAAACTAGCCACATACTGCACACAGCACAGCCAGTGATTTTCATACAGAGAGCGCTACATAATGTTGCCAATAAGAAAACATAAACAGCAAACTTACATAAAGAAAACATAAACAGCCTACTTACAAAAGGTAAAAGGTTCACCTAGGATGAGTAAGTGCAGGACACCGTGGTAAACTGGACCCGTCAACAACCATCCACTTCCTACTTATGCACTGAGATCGATGTTTCAGTATCAGTGACAGTCATGTACAGTTGTACGTTCCACATGAACTCTAATAATAGTACTGTTATTAAAATTTCTTTACACGTAACTCTAATTTCCTTTTCATTTTGCCACATATTCTTTTAACGGCACTGTCGAAAGAGAGTGGTAGAGCACACAGATGGTCAGGAAACCATCCTGTCTTTGAGGTGTAAACTGCCCTTATATGAAGGAGAATCAGCAATGAGCAACAGTCGTGCTTTCCATGTACCGCTCGTGACTACACCAGGAAAAGGAGAACGAGACAATGGTACACAAAGTACCTTCTGCCAAGCACCGCAAGGTGACTTGCGCAGTGTAGGTGTAGATGTATGAGGTTACGAGAGGGAGTGTGAACGACACATAAAATAATTTCACAAAACTTGTGCTCTTCCAAAAGTCGTCCAATTATCAGGAACAGGAAAAAGAAGGTTAGCAACATTCAACGAATTGGGGATCATAAAATGAGAGTTATTAGTACTGCAGAGAAGCTGGAGTATCTCAAAAGAAGATGAACAGGTTAAAAATAGACTCAGGGTGAAATGTACTGTGAGCAGATGTTTCTAGTTGTATGATTACAGGATAATAACAATAACAACAGTGAATAATTTAATAGGTGGTGGTATCGTTACGAACAGAGGGATTGAAAATGGGGTGAATTATCTTTACAACTATGTGGACAACAGTGACAAATAATTATTCTGAGAATCGAAACTAAGCCAGGTTTCAAAGCTCGTAACACAATGTACCTAACGAATCAAGTTGAATTTATGAGCAAGTAGAAGTACTGATAAAGTACTTGTAGGGACTGAACATTTGTTAGTTGTAGATGATAGGAAGATTATTTTAGGATATGAACGGAAGATAGGTTTAGTAGAGAATATGGGATAAGATAATGGAGTGGGAGGGGTAAGAGGCATCTAAATTTCTAACATTACCTAAACGTTGTATACGTGGAGAAGAATAATTTAGTGTTCTGGTGTCCAATCAGACACCGATTTCTTCATCACGGTACACAAGGACAAACGGGGTGCCCAATGCCTAATAATACTTGTGAGCGATTCCTGGGCTCACACACTTGAGTAGAATTCTAGAACTAGTCTCACGAGTGATTTGTAAGCATTTTCCTTTGTACACTGACTGCACTTCCCCAGTATTCTACCAACTACCAATAAACCGAAGTCTACCATCTGGAATATGATTGTTCCCTTTCATATCTCTACAGACGGATACAACCAGATGTTTGTAAGAGCTAGCCGATTCCAGTGACTCACTGATACTATAGCCATAGTACGTTTTTTCGTTTTGTGAAGTGCACAATTATTTTTCTGGACATTTAAAGTAAACTGCCAATCTTTGCACTACATTGAAATCTTGTCAAGATCTGGCTGAGTATTTATGCAGATTCTCTCAGTTAGTACTTCGTTATAGATATCCGCATCATCTGCAAAAAGTCTTATGTTCCTATTAATATTGTCTGAAATTTCATTACTGAACAACATGAACACCAAGGGTCCCAATACACTTCCCTGGGGTACACTCGAAGCTACTTGTACATCTGACGATGACTTTTGATCCAAGATAACATGCTGTGTCCTTCCTACCAAAAAGATCTCAATCCATTCACAAATTTCAATTGATACCCATTATGATCTAACTTTGACAACAAGTGTAGATGTGGAACTGAGTCAAATGCTTTCCGGAAATCAAGAAATACTGCGTCTACCTGATTGTCTTGATCCAATGCTTTCAGTGCGTCGCGTGAGAAAAGTACAAGTTGGGTTTCACATAATTGATGTTTTCGGAAACCATGCTGGTAGTCATTGAGGAGGTCATTCTGTTCAAGACACCTCATTACGTTCGAGCTCAGAAAATGTTTTAAGATTCATATGTTGGAATACAACAGACAAAATACGTAAATGGAGTGATACTTCTCTAAAAGTTTGAAGAGTCACATTCAGCTTGAAATTCATAAAATAATAAACAAATCAACAACTATTTCTTAATAAGACAACGATATTTTTCAGACTATGAGCAAAGAGAAACGACATTTTTATGATTTAATTTGGGAGTAACTCAAAGACGTAATGCTCGAAATGGTGATATTCGATCTGAAATGAAAATCGACAACGAGGCACATTGAACAGAGAGTTATCGATAACATTGACTCCCCCAACTTCAAAGGATATACCGGTTAATTCTAACAATTCACAGGACGACGACATACTGGCCAACTTCAGGCGACATGGATCCGACAGTTCGATTAGTTTCAAACCGGCATTTTACCCATCGAAAGTGAAGAAACGAAGAAAAAGAAAATTCTGTAATATCATCGTTGTCTGAGGAATAGGTGCAGGTGTATAGTAGAAGTTCTTGAAAACACTATGGCCAGACGTCACTGCCACGTTTCAGTAGTTTAATGCAGTGATGTAAGGCGGAGAGAGGTCGTCAGTGAAATAAAGACGAGTAGTAATCACTTGTGGTTACGTCTCCAGGTACGTATAGTAGATGCATATGTTTTAAAAAATATAAATCACTATCTCTTCGATGTCTTTTATTTAGTACAATTACAATTTTCTATAACTCACTTTTCACAAAAATTTTACATCGTGTAGTCTACTTTTAAGACGCTTTTCTGTTACAATAAAATTTTATGTATATGAGTCGGCAATCTGTGCAGCGTTCCAACGTTAACGCCTACATTACGTAAGCCTTACTATATTACTGTTACCGTAAAGAGTAATATATGTTCTTTAGTTAGCGTCAATATGCATGAAAAAATACTCCAAAACCACTCGTAATGACACGGTAAAGTCTTTGTCTACATAGTGCTTATTTCGACTTCAGACGAATGAAATCCGTCGTATGCGCTAACTTGGGAATTTATCCAGAGTGAATCTCATTGCTTAGAAAATATTCCCCACATCAGAGAATGAATCGGTGGTTCATTTTATTACTCGAGGCTCATATTCTGCCGAGACATATGGTTGGTTCATTTTATTTCTTAGGTTAATATTCTGCAGACTCGTGAACAAAAAATTCTCTCCGTCTCAACTTGATCCACACTTTCGCATTTAAAATCTTCGATACGCTAAAGTGATTCACTAAAGGTTAAGAAAGGCTACGTTTGAATGATGATCTTATAATAGTTCGAAACAGGAATTCTGTTGCCGCTTTGATGCGCAGTCACTCTCTCAGTTTCCAAGAGCACCGAGGCAGAGCTGCGGGGATAGTTAAATGTTCAAATGTGTGTGAAATCTTATGAGACTTAACTGCTAAGGTCATCAGTCCCTAAGCTTACACACGACTTAGCCTAAATTATCCTAAGGACAAACACACACACCCATGCCCGAGGGAGGACTCGAACCTCCGCCGGGACCAGGGGACAGTTATATGTCAGTAACTGCGAATGAGTAATTATGGTATTGTCGGCAGGGAGGCCCCTTGCGGGGAAGTTTGGCCGCCGTATTGCCACTTCGGCGACCTTGCGCGTCAATGATGATGAAGAGCACACAACACTCAGTCATCACGAGGCAGATAAAATCCCTGACCCCGCCGGGATTCGAACCCGGGACCCCGTGCGCGGGAAGCGAGAACGCTACCGCAAGACCACGAGCTGCTAATCCCCTCCTGCACACAACTGTCGTGGTGGTCTGACCTTTCCGTGCATCAACTAGCTCGGAGTTCCAGCACTTCACGTGACGACGTAGATGTACACAAAAGCAATTGAGACTTATATATTCCTTACACTGTCAGCATGGTGGCAATATGTACTCATAGTAAACAAGAAAACTTCAGAAGACAAAAAGCAGTTTATTGGCTTACCCGTTTTGATAAAACTAGGCTGTCATAATCGGATCTTATGTTTCAAAATAATACTGAAAGGGTCCTGTAGTCACCTTTCATTATCATTTTATTTGCTTTCCAGTGATACGGAACTCTCTGGCATGCGTGAGTGAATGAATGTGGGTGTGTTTCATTTTGCTATACGGTGGTTTAGTCTGCTGCAGAGAATCTGCGGTTGTCGTACAGAATGGACAACCCTTGCAGTTGTCAGGTAGGTAAAGAGGTTTGCTCCAATTGTGTGAAAGTTTCCAGTGTTAGATTGGTGGCGGAAGCCTCATTTCTGGGTTTTCCTGGCCACGGGGTCGCGTGGGAGACGTTGGAGTGTGTGAGACGGTCAATCTGCTTCCAGCTCGCCGAGGGTCTGCAGCCGAGGCCTCTTCGAAGAAGGGTGAGCTGATTTAACCGCGTGGTGCGTTGTTTCATAGCGGGAGGGGAGCTGTTAGTTTTTGGCCTCGCGCTTCAACTTATAAAGATTGTTTTGCTGGATCGCAGTAAGGTATGCAAGGTTTTGAAGACTTTAAGTTTGATTCCTAATGCAGATTTGATTTTGATCCGTAAGAAGAACGTTCTACAAAGGTGTTGCATATGTTGAAACGCCCTCGGTTCAGTGTGAATGTTTGTGTGCCTGCGACTGCGTATGTATACATTCTAATCTTTTCAGAGTCTTGGTAATTTTTGCCCCTTTCTGAATTTTCTTTGTCTCATTACTCTATGTCCATTGGAAACCATCCACGTGGGTTAATATTAGTTTGTTGGTCCTCTGCCCTTATCATTTGTCTATTCAAACGTGTCCTTCGTAAAATGTTCATTGTTCGCGAATGCGCGGTTTCATGTTACTTATATTTGGCTACAGTACATAGAAATTGTCTCCGCGATCCACGTGGCCACACGAGTCTGTTGTGAAACGTATAGCGTTTCACGAGCAATTGTACTCAGTTACTATGCAACAGCAGCTGTATAGTTGCCTTACATCATTGTTCTAAGGAATAAATAATTTTACCTCCAATCTTATCCAGTGTAGCGATGTTACTTCTCCGTTACCTACGCCATTTACATTGTAGTTTTCCTTGTTAGCCCATCCATGGCATTTCCATGTGCACAGGTCCAATAATTACTGTTCCCTTTTTATTTTAAACAAATGCTTTACAATAGATCTTGTTCTCAGGAATGCTGCTGCAAGCTGTTCTTATGCACAGTGTCTACGCACTCTTTACTTTATTTTAATATTTTATTCATGTGAACAATGCCAGGATCATATTAATAATTACATCCCATTCCTTATGAGTGACTTTATGATGAATGTTCCTTTATGAGATTTTCTTATGAATAAATTAAGTAATTTTCCGACTCGGACCAACCTCTTATTTGTCGTGTGGCTAGAGTTGGTGGTGAGCCGAACTTCTACGTTGACTCCAATGTTAGACAGCATTTTCTTATTCAAAGTGCGCTTTACGCACCTTACGCATGGCTACCCTTTATTCACGCTACTTACAATACAACAGATTGTTTATGAGTATTGCAAGTCGTTTTACATTGCGTATACACTTAATATGGAGGACGTAAAAGTTTTCACACTTATTTCAAATATAAGAAAAAATTCTCACGAAAAATTGAACCAACCCCAAGCTTCCTTTTTATCAGGATTGGCTGGATTTTTCCATCTCTAAATATCACGATGGCGTACTACAATGCGGTCTATTTATCTGAATAGACTTCACTCTCTCAGTGAATTCCAAATACTAGTACTTGAGTGCTGCAACGAATCTTCATCATTTGTCATCTTGAACGATGTCCGGCCCCGGTAGCTGAATGGTCAGCGTGACGGAATGTCAATCCTAAGGTCCCGGGCTCGATTCCCGGCTGCGTCGGAGATTTTCTCCGCTCAGGGACTGGGTGTTGTGTTGTCCTAATCATCATCATTTCATCCCCATCGACGCGCAGGTCTCCGAAGTGGCGTCAACTCGAAAGACCTGCACCAGGCGAACGGTCTACCCGACGGGAGGCCCTAGCCACACGACATTTCATTTCATCTTGAACGATTCTGAATATTTACTCCAATCGTTATCATTCTCCAAATGGATTAATATAATTCTGAAATATGAAACTGATGAGTTGTGATAGTCTCTTATTCACTACGATTCCAAATGCTAACTTACAGGTCAATGTCTAAAGTATAAAACCGACTGCAGAAGCTTTTAAGTTTTATGATGTGTGTAACATAATTGTCTTGAGAAAGTATTTAAGTGGTAAACTGCAGGCAGTATAATTTAGTGATCATAGGAGAGCAAATAAAGTTTCTGGAAAAATTCTGTAATCAAACAAAATTAAGCGAAAAATTTTCTGCTATACAATGGTTAAATGATAGTTTTTCAGATACAGATCTTTCTAACCTCACATTGATTTCGGTTAACGTGTCACTCACTGCATTGGTAGCTGCGCAGTTATCTGTGAGCTAAGCATTCGTGATCCAATAAGCTATTGACAGCTGTCCGGTGCATGTAGGAATAATGGCGAGACGGTGTTCTCGGGCTTCACTGTGACGCCAATACAGAGGCTACAGTCAGAGACGGTCCCCGACTGAGCTTTGAAATTCGTGGGATAAAATGTTCTGTATTACTCATTCATAGAATAATTCGGATAGAAGCTTAAACTTTCAGTGATAGCCTTTAGGGTCATTGTCAGAAGATAACTTTGACTGAATTGAAACGTTGGCCCTTCCATTTACGAGTACTCGTATACATCCAGCGAACTACGTCTGCCTGGCTACTTTATGTCATCATCACATTAAAGATATGATGAGCGGTGAGCTGGCGCATTGGGTGCCCAGTGATCACGTTTCTCCTCGTGATCCAGAGTCAGTGTCAGTATCATCACTCAAATTAGGTCGTAATCTATATCACGTATACCTCACTGCCTGTTTTTTTTTTTTTTTTTTTTTTTTTTTTTTGTATTCGGTGTCTCCTAAGTCGTTATCACACAAACTAATTGCAATTGATTGCCTACAAACAGAGAACACAGTCCTGTCAGTTCGAAGGGTGAACCAAATCTTTGTCTGGCCACAAGCAATGCTGGGTTCATCATTAGGCCGTGTTGACCGCAGCTGATTGAACGATACTTCTATACATATGGTGACTGGTTTTCAACGTGGTGAATTGCCGTAGTCGGTATTGTCCCACCCATCTGCTACCATTCTCCCACGGACTTTTACAAATCCTGGGAGTCCCAAGTCGAGATCATGTTTTACAGGTCGGAATATGTTCTTTTTTTTAATTTCTTTGTGGATAGCAGGAATATTACTTGCCTGCTTATGACTCTACCTCACTCGTTGTTGCCCAGTAGAATGGAAGCCACTCTATATGGTTTGGTCTCCTGGCTGTGTTGAACGGTGACTAGGACTCCCAGACAGAGTTGACTGAATTCCTACAGTATTTCTTCTGAACACAGCCAACAGATGACTCATCTCGGAGCCGAGTCGGTTCTTATGCGAAATTGTGCTGGCTCTGGATAGTAGGGCGCTCAAGAAAGCTTTGGTGATGTAATCAATGCCCACCGACAGGCAGCTCCATCCACGACGGCTTTCGAATATCAGAACGTGGGAACCGCTCATGTGGTATTTGTTCAAAATAAATATTAAACAAAGATAACTCTGTGTATGACTTAGAGTAATGGGAAGGGAAAGGGTGTGTGAGAAACTACTAACATACAGCCTGCAGGGCATTGTGGAAATGCTGCAGCGAAAGTCAAAAATTTGGCCCGGATCGGGGCTCGAACCCGGATTTACCGCTTCTGGTGAGCGATTGCCTTAACCGCTTCGGCCATCCGGACACGGACCTTGAGCGACCGAAATTTCCAAATTACCGCACGCTGCAATTCAGCGATCCTCCTCCATTAACCCCTAGAAGTAAATTGTTGCGTCCCACGATGCCCTGTGCTACAGGAAGTGGCGAGTTTCCCACCCACCCTCTCCCTTTCCTACCCATTCCTCTGTTTCATACACAATATATACACCAGCCGGGTTATCACGAGTAGTGTCCGATAAGACACACTACTCGTATATACACTGATGAGCCAAAACGTTATGGACCTGCTTAATAACTTGTTTGCCCTTCTTTGGAATGAAATACGTACTGATTCTGCGTATGAGGGCTCCGAAAGTTTGTTGGTAGGCTTTTGGAGGTATGTGGCACTGATGCCTAGCACAGGTCATGTAATTCGCGTAAATAACGGGCAGCTGATCGGCGTGCGCTGTGATGGCGACCCAGGTGGGTTCCATAGCATTTACATCAGGTGAATTTGGCCGTCGAGGTACTTCACTATAATGCTCGTCAAACCACTGTAGCACGTTCTGGCTCCGAAACACGGACAGTTATTCTGCTGGAAGGTGACTTCGCCGCCGGGGAAGACATCGAGCATGAAGGAATGAAGGTGTTTCGCAGCTGTCACAGTGTTTTCGATTACGACAGAAGGTCCCATGCAGGCGCAGGGGAATGTGTCCTATAGCATAATACTGCTCCCACCAGCCTGCGTCCGTGGAGCGCTGCGCTTTTCGAGCCGCCGTTCAAATCGATAACGGCGTTTGTGGAGACGACTGTCGACGTAGTGTAGCAAAAATGTGATTCATCCGAAGAGGCGATACGTTTCCATTGATCGAGGGTCGAATCCCGATGGCCTCGTGTCCACTGCACTCTTAATTGACGATGTCGTGGGATCAGCATGTGAACACGTAGGGATGGTCTGCTGCTGCGGCGCTCCATGTTCATCAATGTTCGATGCACGGTGTGTTCCGAAACACTTGTGCATGCACCAACCTTGTGCTCTTTCGGCAGAGATGCCAGAGATCGCCATCTATCCTGCTTTACAGAGCAGACAAGCTTTCCAACCCCACGTTCTGTGAAGAATCGTGGACGCCCAAACATTTAGCGCCTGTGCTTCTACGTCTTTCCGTAGATGCTCACGATAGTAGCACGTGAACATTCGACCAGATTTGCAATTTTCGAGATACACGTTCACACGCTCTACGTAATAATAATCTGCCCTTCGTCAAAGTCGCTAATCTCAGTGGATTTCCCCATTTGCAGCCCATCCCCCTTCCGTGTATGCTCCTCGTACATACACTCCTGGAAATGGAAAAAAGAACACATTGACACCGGTGTGTCAGACCCACCATACTTGCTCCAGACACTGCGAGAGGGCTGTACAAGCAATGATCACACGCACGGCACAGCGGACACACCAGGAACCGCGGTGTTGGCCGTCGAATGGCGCTAGCTGCGCAGCATTTGTGCACCGCCGCCGTCAGTGTCAGCCAGTTTGCCGTGGCATACGGAGCTCCATCGCAGTCTTTAACACTGGTAGCATGCCACGACAGCGTGGACGTGAACCGTATGTGCAGTTGACGGACTTTGAGCGAGGGCGTATAGTGGGCATGCGGGAGGCCGGGTGGACGTACCGCCGAATTGCTCAACACGTGGGGCGTGAGGTCTCCACAGTACATCGATGTTGTCGCCAGTGGTCGGCGGAAGGTGCACGTGCCCGTCGACCTGGGACCGGACCGCAGCGACGCACGGATGCACGCCAAGACCGTAGGATCCTACGCAGTGCCGTAGGGGACCGCACCGCCACTTCCCAGCAAATTAGGGACACTGTTGCTCCTGGGGTATCGGCGAGGACCATTCGCAACCGTCTCCATGAAGCTGGGCTACGGTCCCGCACACCGTTAGGCCGTCTTCCGCTCACGCCCCAACATCGTGCAGCCCGCCTCCAGTGGTGTCGCGACAGGCGTGAATGGAGGGACGAATGGAGACGTGTCGTCTTCAGCGATGAGAGTCGCTTCTGCCTTGGTGCCAATGATGGTCGTATGCGTGTTTGGCGCCGTGCAGGTGAGCGCCACAATCAGGACTGCATACGACCGAGGCACACAGGGCCAACACCCGGCATCATGGTGTGGGGAGCGATCTCCTACACTGGCCGTACACCACTGGTGATCGTCGAGGGGACACTGAATAGTGCACGGTACATCCAAACCGTCATCGAACCCATCGTTCTACCATTCCTAGACCGGCAAGGGAACTTGCTGTTCCAACAGGACAATGCACGTCCGCATGTATCCCGTGCCACCCAACGTGCTCTAGAAGGTGTAAGTCAACTACCCTGGCCAGCAAGATCTCCGGATCTGTCCCCCATTGAGCATGTTTGGGACTGGATGAAGCGTCGTCTCACGCGGTCTGCACGTCCAGCACGAACGCTGGTCCAACTGAGGCGCCAGGTGGAAATGGCATGGCAAGCCGTTCCACGGGACTACATCCAGCATCTCTACGATCGTCTCCATGGGAGAATAGCAGCCTGCATTGCTGCGAAAGGTGGATATACACTGTACTAGTGCCGACATTGTGTGTGCTCTGTTGCCTGTGTCTATGTGCCTGTGGTTCTGTCAGTGTGATCATGTGATGTATCTGACCCCAGGAATGTGTCAATAAAGTTTCCCCTTCCTGGGACAATGAATTCACGGTGTTCTTATTTCAATTTCCAGGAGTGTATTTTTATTACTGCGTCACGTGTCCGTATATTTTTGCTAGCGCGTCACTTGTCCGCAACTCCATCAGACGACAACCACCGTCATGGTGGGCAGTGTTGATAATGTTTGGATGATCAATGTATACACACATACTAAGTTAACTTCCTCGTCGTATGGTTAGCGTTGGTGCCTTCGGTGCGATAGCTAACGGTTTCGATTTCCGGTAGGTCTTCAGATTTTTTATGAGGTATAGATACAAGGTGTTATAAAAAGGTACGGCCAAACTTTCAGGAAACATTCCTCACGCACAAAGAAAGAAAATATGTTATGTGGATATGTGTCCGGAAACGCTTACTTTCCATGTTAGAGCTCATTTTATTACTTCTCTTCAAATCACATTAATCATGAAATGGAAACACACAACAACAGAACGTACCAGCGTGGCTTCAAACACGTTGCTACAGGAAATGTTCAAAATGTCCTCCGTTAGCGAGGATACATGCATCCACCCTCCGTCGCATGGAATCCCTGATGCGCTGATGCAGCCCTGGAGAATGGCGTATTGTATCACAGCCGTCCACAATACGAGCACGGAGAGTCTCTACATTTGGTACCGGGGTTGCGTAGACAAGAGCTTTCAAATGCCCCCATAAATGAAAGTCAAGAGGGTTGAGGTCAGGTGAGCGTGGAGGCCATGGAATTGGTCCGCCTCTACCAATCAATCGGTCACGGAATCTGTTGTTGAGAAGCGTACGAACACTTCGACTGAAATGTGCAGGAGCTCCATCGTGCATGAACCACATGTTGTGTCGTACTTGTAAAGGCACATGTTCTAGCAGCACAGGTAGAGTATCCCGTATGAAATCATGATAACGTGCTCCATTGAGCGTAGGTGGAAGAAACTAAAATGAGCTCTAACATGGAAATTAAGCGTTTCCGTTTATCCACAAAACATCTTTTCTTTATTTGTGTGTGAGGAATGTTTCCTGAAAGTTTGGCCGTACCTTTTTGTAGCACCCTATATATATATATATATATATATATATATATATATATATATATATATGTGACTTGTTTCAATCAATGGTTGATCATCTTCAGATCTTCGTAGCTGCATAAGCAACCTGTCGTAACTAGTCATAACTGTACATCAATACGGTGACCATCACACAGACGGTAAATAACGTAAAATATAGGATAAATTCTGAAGTATAGTAGTTGATTAGTTAGCCTTATGACCCTGTAGGTAGACGACTTTTTTAACTGCAACAGTAAACGAAACAAATATTGTGTCCGTTGCAGGTGAAAGATGGAGTGACTGTGGTTTGTTACCTCATAGACTTCTGTGACCTTATGGAAGGTCACTGGCTCATGTATAAAGAGAAACTGGGAAGGAATTTTCTGTTGCCTGTTTAAGGAAAGCCCTCTCAGAAAACAATTTAGAAGAATCTTGGTCAATCTATATCAAAATAACCGGTCGGGGATTTGAACACAGCTACTTCAGTTTAATTGTATTATCCACTACGTCTCTTGCATTGGCGGATGGAGGATATAAATTCACTATGTAACCATGAGCTTGCCCTACAGTGTTTCTTTTCTCGAAATACAATCAATTTCTTTCTGGTTTCTTCAAGTGTCATTTATAATTTCGCAAAGCTGTCACGTCGTTTTCACTCTACTGTCATGGAAAGGTGGAGCCAATATAATAAAGCTTCAGACGTCTTATTACTTCACAAGTGAGATAATTTTTTATATATTTGACAGCAAGCATCTGAGAGAGGAAAAGTTCAGAAAATTTTTGAAATAATGTTTAAAATTCTTTCGAAGTTGGTAAACCCTTCATTATAAAACACTAGATAAGTATAGTCTAGATAAATTCTGCTCCGTTTTAAGCAAAAACTAGTTTTTCCCGCATCTCTATGTTTATGATGTCATATCTCCTGATCTGTCTGTTCTACAGTGATATGTTGCGAATAAAACGTCATTACTGATGCAGAACTTTTGCTGAATGAACAGCGAAAATGTTGTAAGCAAAAAACATTTTGCGTGAGGAGAGGGGGGGGGGGGTGCAGAGGGGCGCAGAGGGGTGTCACAGAGGAAAAATTTCCTGAAAGTTTGAAGTTACGTGTAACATGAAACTCGAAACCCCTGGCAGATTAAAACTGTGTGCTGGACCGAGACTCGAACTCGGGACCTTCGCCTAAGTAAAGGTCCCGAGTTCGAGTCTCGGTTAGGCACACAGTTTTAATCTACCAGGAAGTTTCATATCAGCGCACACTCCGCTGTAGAGTGAAAATCTCATTCTGGAATACGTGTAACATAATTGACAAATGCTATTCTCAGATACTGATTTAAGGTCACTTGCTTCTGAATCGGCTTTAAAAAACGAGTTTTTTTTCATCTTAAAACGATGCTTAGAGATTTTTGAACAAAATGGTGGTTAAAAGAACTGGACGTCGATAAGTTGTTTGGAAACCAACTTAAAAATCTTTCGGGGTGCGGCCACACCATTGTACCACCTGTTTTCACCTCTCAAACGTTATCATTAGATTTGCATTCAAAGATATGCTGTACAAGTGTTACTCGAATTGGGTGCCCTGTTATAAGAATTTTTGCGATGGTGTTACGTTTTCTCTGGTATATATTTAGTTTTCGAGCTTTTTTTTTGTTATAAACATTTCTGTAGTTTGAGTTTTTGCTATCTTGTCATTCTCAAAACTTATCATCTCTCTAAAATAGTGTTTTGGAATTGGTGTGAAGTTATATAGTTACTAGGAATATATTCTAGGTTTGGTAGGTGGCACTCACTGGCGGCAGTTGATTCCATGTAAATGGCCAAAGCTGAAAAATGGGTCCTTGCGCCAATTGAGTAGGCCAGAATAACAAGGAGAAGCCAAGAAAGGAAAAGAGAAGATGAGGAGCATGTACGTCATGAAGAATATGCAACGGGGATTATATTAGGAACGACAGAGGTGTTCAATTGGACAAATATGACCTTGAATTGAATTTCCTGATAATTAAATTTTCCTTCATGTTTATCTTACGCACACAAACTCTGTTTAAGGGGGGTTTGGTAATCTTTGAGATGTTTCAAGATATAGTTTGGTGTGAAATAGACTACAGACACTAACATACTACTAACAGGCAGAAAAATACGTTCTGGTTAGCTATACAAAACAAATCTTAATTTTGATTATCAGATGTAAATATTTCTAGAACAAAAAAAAAAGTAGTTCAAATGGCTCTGAGCACTATGGGACTTAATTGCTGTGGTCATGAGTCCCCTAGAACTTAGAACTACTGAAACCTAACTAACCTAAGGACATCACACACATCCATGCCGGAGGCAGGATTCGAACCTGCGACCGTAGCGGTCACGCGACTCCAGACTGTAGCGCCTAGAACCGCACGGCCACTACGGCCGGCTCTAGAACAAAAACCTGTGATTGAAACGACATGATAGTAGTCTACTTTTTAGATGGACATGTTGTTAATGTTTACGTAAGGTTTCAGGCATCTAAGTAAGACAGCCAGGTATTATATTCCAAGTATTGACCGGCGAATAGAACATATAATTTGTTGATCTCCACAAAAAATTTTAATGAAGTCAGTAAGAGAACTAATGTGATTAGTCGTATCTCAAAATGTTCAGCAAAAGAACTGTTATTATCCTAAAATTTTCGCCCTACTAAGAGCTCACGATTTTAGTTAGAGCCAGGTAAGCATTATGAAAATTGTATTGTTCCAGGCGCTCACGTACAAGTTAGTATGGGTAATTTCCACGTCATGAATTACACTGTCTCAGGACACATACGCAGATCAACAGCAGTGCTCAAATTATTGAGACAAACGTTTAACTTAAGATTATACGCATTAATGAGTAGATTACGACAGCATTTTTAATTTTTCAACTCTATCAATAATTTTACGAAATACTGAAAATCAAGTTTTTGTTGCTCCTGGAGACCATTAGACAGGCAATATGCAACTAGACAGATGGGCCAAGAACAATGGATTGGGTTAGTGGTTCAGTTATACAGCTGCGACGTCACCTGAAAGCTTTCTACTGAAAGAAACTGCCCTACCTCTACCGGGCGTATTGTTAATTTTCACCTACTTCGATACCGACGTGTTTCATAAATATTTACTTTTTCATTAAACCTGTATTCCGTAGCAATACGGCGAAGTAGGAAGTGCCCGAAATCTTCATCGCTGTCGCCGCCGCCGCCGTCGTCGTCACAGTCGGGGCAGGATCTTTAAATTCATTATGGAAGTCCAGAGCGGCGGGTCGCTCGAGAACTAAGTCCAGGTAATTACTGCGAGGCGCGTACCTGGCTCCGACGGAACAGGTTGGGGGAAGGTTGGTGGGTGGAGGGGAGTCTGAGCTCATTTGAGAGCAGGCGGCAGCGGGATTAGTGCGGCAGCCAGCCTGCTGACATCTATAGCCGGGGGCGGTGTCAGCAGCAGGCACCGGCGACAGAAGGACCTTGAAATTTTCATAGTCCGGAGTCTTGCCAGTGGAGCGCGGCATGGATTCGGCCCCCGCACTAGCGCGCAGCGTGGCGGGTAATGGACGTGCTGGGACAGGTTAGGTGAGGCGGGAGGATAATGAGACACGCGAAGCCTCGGCGGCGCCGGCGTAGCCACTGTGCTGTGTGCAGTCCCAGTGCCGCCCTTTGTTAGCGGGTGACGCCGGCTGCTGCCTCTCGGGGGCTGTGCGCGATCGTCTTACGGCTCTTTACTTCCCGTGGAAGAGTGCCAGGCGCGAAGGCGCTGCACGTGCAACAACGGGAGCGAAGGCGTTGTTGGGACGAGACTGCAGCGCTAACAACCCAGTCATTGCCAGCTACTGACTCCGCAACTAAGATTTCTGCGACATTTTCATCTTGAAGCTGGCTGTACTTAGCAAGGTCCTCTGCAGTGGAGACTCCAAAAACAAGCAGTTGGTCTCTGGACGATCTCTGGCTCTTGCAGCCCTGCTTACGTTATTCATTAGAAAATACTGATCATTGTAAGCGGCCAAGGAGCGATAGACGTGTCGTTTTCACACGTCACTGGAGTGTAGTGGGCGCCTTCAGTTGGTTGATGTGGCACCGACAGGCCAATCCTAAGCTTTTATTAGCTGCTGCATGTGTGCATTTGTGTCAAAATGATATACATCATCTATTTTTCAGTCTCAGTTGCAAATTTTTACATTACGTATAGTTTCGGTCTTCGTAGATTATCTACAGGTTTGAGTAGTTGCGTAAGCATTTCATCGTGTCTGTTTCGGATCTACAAATCAGATTACCGTGTTGTGACGTGTAGTTACGTTGTTACAGTGAGGTATCAAATGGACTAGCCCAGAAACTTATCATTAATTGTGCCAGTTGTAAATGTACTCATTAATTTTGGAATTCTGAATTGAAGTAAATGTTAGGTGGTTTTGTGGATTGGGAGCTATTGGCAAAGGTCACACTGCAACAGAAAAAAATGTGTGCCGTGATGAATATGCCACGCCCACTTTGTAAAATCAACAAATATACAGGATTAATTGGAGCTGCTGTGGAATCTGTTGCACGTGAGTCAATGAAGGTTGCTGCAGACGAACCTGTTGAAATAAATGATGATATGACTGGCATACCATGAGCTTTTGATGGTACTGGGCAGAAGCGTGACTGCAGTTCTAAGAATTCTGTTGCTACGGTGACCAGTATGGATACTGGAAAGGTAATCTATTTCCAGATTTTAATCAAACATTGTTATAAATGCAAATTATGGAATGAAGAAGGTCATATCTGTGACAGAAATTACGAAGGATTAGGTGGTGGTATGGAGGCCTCTGCAGCTATTGAAATTCTTAGTCGATCTGTGAATGAAAGGGGAGTGTGTTACACTACGTTCTTAGGTGAAGGAGACTCAATAGCTTATAACAGTGTAGTAACCGCTCAGCCTTACGGTGAAAAGATTATCACGAAAGTGGAATGTGTTGGTCATGTCCAAAAGAGGATGGGCACCAGGTTGAGGAAATTGAAACAATCTTTGAGAGACAAGAAACTTTCTGATGGTAAAACCATATGAGGTAGGTTGACAGACAAAATGATTGATGAACTACAGCAATATTATGGGATGGCCATTACAAATAATAGTGAGGATTTGTTGAAAATGAAGCAGGCAGACTGTCAACTGAAGAAAAACCAGTACACCCCCTTTGCCCTCCTGGGCAAAGTACATGGTGCAATTACTGCAATGCCCAGGACTCAAACAGTTCATACAGCCATAAACATTCCATTCAGGCAGCAGTCATGGGTATCATAAAACCTATTTACAGAGACCTGGCAAATCCTGAATTACTGAAGAAGTGTCTGCATCGTCAGACTCAAAATCCCAATGAGTCGTTCAATAAACTTATATGGACACGCTTACCAAAAAATGAAGACACTAAAATAGGGGTCAGTGATGTTATTGCTTTTAATTATGGCAACATTGGTAGGGTGAAAGTGCTACAGTATATGGCAATTAATCCTGGACCAAACTGCTTCAGAGAACGTGAACGGATGGACAATGTTCGTATTGATGAAGCAGAGCATGCAGGACAATTGGCCACTAATGAGTCCACAAAGAAGAAAATAAGAAAAAACTTGGAAAAGGATCGAGAGGATGAGGAAGGGAACTTCACAGCAAACATAAACATAGCCAAAGCCATGCAGACAAACAAAAACTTTTCGCAACGAAATGTAGTTTGAGGAGGGCTATGCGAGAGGCGTTCACTGAATTCGAAAGTAAAGTTCTATGTACTGACTTGGCAGAAAAATCCTAAGAAATTTTGGTGTTATGTCAAAGCGGTAGGTGGACCAAAACAAAATGTCCAGACACTCAAAAAAATGGCTCTGAGCACTATGGGACTCAACATCTTAGGTCATAAGTCCCCTAGAACTTAGAACTACTTAAACCTAACTAACCTAAGGACATCACACACACCCATGCCCGAGGCAGGATTCGAACCTGCGACCGTAGCAGTCCCGCGGTTCCGGACTGCAGCGCCAGAACCGCTAGACCACCGCGGCCGGCTGTCCAGACACTCTGTGGCCAAAATGGTCCTGAAACAGGGCATGACAAAGGCCGAAATACTAAATGTATTTTTCCAAAGCTGTTTCACAGAGGAAGACTGCATTGTAGTTCATTCTCTAGATTGTCGCACAGATGACAAAATGGTAAATATCGAAATAAATGACAGAGGTATAGAAAAACAATTAAAATCGCTCAAAAGAGGAAAGGCCGCTGGACCTGATGGGATACCAGTTCGATTTTACACAGAGTACGCATAGGAACTTGTCCCCCTTCTTGCAGCGGTGTACCGTAAGTCTCTAGAAGAGCGTAGCGTTTCAAAGGATTGGAAAAGGGCACAGGTCATCCCCGTTTTCAAGAAGGGACGTAGAACAGATGTGCAGAACTATAGACCTATATCTCTAACGTCGATCAGTTGTAGAATTTTGGAACACGTATTATGTTCGAGTATAATGACTTTTCTGGAGACTAGAAATCTACTCTGTAGGAATCAGCATGGGTTTCGAAAAAGACGGTCATGTGAAACCCAGCTCGCGCTATTTGTCCACGAGACTCAGAGGGCCATAGACACGGGTTCCCAGGTAGATGCCGTGTTTCTTGACTTCCGCAAGGCGTTCGATAAAGTTCCCCACAGTCGTCTAATGAACAAAGTAAGAGCATATGGACTATCATACCAATTGTGTGATTGGATTGAACAGTTCCTAGATAACAGAACGCAGCATGTCATTGTCAATGGAGAGAAGTCTTCCGAAGTAAGAGTGATTTCAGGTGTGCCGCAGGGGAATGTCGCAGGACCGTTGTTATTCGGAATGTACATAAATGACCTTGTGGATAACATCGGAAGTTCGTTGAGGCTTTTTGCGGATGATGCTGTAGAATATCCAATACATAGAAAGAAAGATCCTTTATCATTTAGCTGCAATATAGCATGTCAGCAACTGGAAGCAGTTAATTCCATAAACTGTCTGGGAGTAGGCATTAGGAGTATTTTAAAATGGAATGATCATATAAAGTTGATCGTCGGTAAAGCTGATGGCAGACTGAGAATCATTGCCCGATGAATCCTAAGGAAATGCAATCCGAAAACAAAGGAAGTAGCTTACAGTTCACTTGTTCGCCCACTGCTTGAATATTGCTCACCAATGTGGGATCCGTGCGAGAGAGGGTTGATAGAAGAGATAGAGAAGATCCAACGGAGAGCAGCGCGCTTCGTTACAGGAACATTTAGTAATCGCGAAAGCTTTACGGAGATGATAGATAAACTCCAGTGGAAGACTTTGCAGGAGAGATGCTCAGGAGCTCGGTACGGACTTTTGTTGAAGTTTCGAGAACATACCTTCACCGAAGAGTCAAGCAGTATATTGCTCCCTCCTACGTATATCTCGCGAAGAGACCATGAGGATAAAATCAGAGAGATTAGAGCCCACACAGAGGCATACCGACAATCTTTCTTTCCGCGAACAATACGAGACTGGAGGGAGAACCGATAGAGGTACTCGAAGTACCCTCCGCCACACACCGTCAGGTGGCTTGAGGAGTATGGAAGTAGATGTAGATGATATACAGTATGGTGCAGGGTGCTTCTCAGTGACTAAGAATAAAAAATTAATAATATATTAAGTGAGTCTTATGAAACTTTAGAAGCCGTTCGCTTTTCTGTTGCATTTTTCCCTAAATCTCAGAAACCACTTCAAGAAGAGTTTTAAAATTTTAAGGGAGTAATAACATACATATCCTGAGACTACTGAACTAAAAGAAGAACGTAATGTTATGTGTAATTAAAATTATTTTGGATAACGTACAAAAAAGTACATAAAATTGTTACGGTTTAATTAAAGAAATTGTATTTTTCCGAAAACAGTGGCTGAAATGCAATTATTGCAGTTCAGTAGACACAGAAGACACAGTTTAACGTGCTGTGAAAGTTTCATCTCAAAGGCTACAGTGGTTTCTGAAATATAGGGAAGCCAAGTCACTAAATTTAACATTGTCAGGATACGGCGTTCCCATTCACCTTAACAGTCTGCCTGTGTTTGAATGACCGAGTCACATACACAAGGTGTGTCAAGAGGTATGACAAAAAGCTTGGTGGATGGTAGACAGGTATCATCTGAGTATTTTGTGCAAATAAATTTAGGTTCATGACTCCCTCTTTTGCACTACCGTTTCTGAAATATGGAGGAAGACGTAGACAGTATGAATCACAGACGCTAGGCAAGGAGTACACAGTACAACGTATATTAGAGAAAAAAACAACGCCTTCCACTTCACTTACAGAAAGATCTCAAAATGACCACCACCAGCTTCGATACATTTTGTGTATTGCTTGGTGACGTCTTACCAAAGCATTGGAGAGAGAATGAGTACAGTACATCACGGTTAACTCCAGTTGCTCTTTTAATCCTGCGGTGACTCCACACATGTCTCGTACACCAGGATATTGATGTACCCCCAGAAATGAAAATCTATTGGTGACAGGTCCAGTGAGAAAACGGGCCAAGCTGTTGGTTCTTCATGTCCTGTGTGTTGCGAAACGTGTCACCCAAGTGGCTACCCAACACATTATTGAAATGGAACACCATGGCACGACAACTTTTCAAAGGCATCTCATCAAACAACCTGGGTAACATCCCTCAGAGAAATACAAGGAAGTTGCGAGCATCAAAATGCACAGGCATGAGGCAGGGACCTCACACATCAAATGGTTCAAATGGCTCTGAGCACTATGGGACTTAACATCTGAGGCCATCAGTCCCCTAGAACTTAGAACTACTTAAACCTAACCAACCTAAGGTCATCACACACATCCATGCCCGAGGCAGGATTCGAACCTGCGACCGTAGCGGAAGCGCGGTTCCAGACTGAAGCGCCTAGACCCGCTCGGCCACATCGGCCGGCACCTCACACATCGTCATGAATTAGATTCGCCTATCCGTTGAGAGTAAAGCGACGTTTATGGCCCACAAGGATTTTCTTCCATCCAAAAATAGCTCTTTCGTTGTTGAACATACCAACCCTGCTAACGGTGCACTCATCAAAAAACAGGACCCATCACAGGAAGTGAGGATCATGCCTTTTAGTTGCAGCAGCTATCGTCAAACATTCATGTGAAGAGTCATCCTGAGTCATCGCATGAACCATCTGGAATTTGTAGGGATGAAGGTCGTCATAGTGCAGAGCGTGTCACACTGCCATTTGATTTATACCCACAGTGTGTGCTACAGCTCGGGTGCTGATAAAGGGCTGCTGTACAAAACACTGAAGTACAGTTTTCTGAAACATTGCTGCACAGTGTGTCTGTGAGTATCCATTGTGGTGAGTGAACATAAGCTGCCTGTTTCACATAAACGTTTCTTCAGTCTTGTATACATGGTGTTGGCTGGGTGAACCTGTTGGGGTAACATTTCTCATAGAGCTGGCAAGCCTGTCTTGCACACCTATTGGGCTTTCCCATATATGAGAAGCATGTCAGTGTTAGTAGTGGGGTAAAGCAGATTCTGGAAAATCTTTAATTTATTCAAGATGGCGGATGCCCTGTCTACCTCTACCCCTGGTCTGTGACATAAATGTGGTAATGTCACCCTGATGAAGTCGCCCTTCCTCCACCTGAAAAAAGGGGGGAAAGTTGCTCAGTCTATCCTGGTCTGTTGGTGTGGAAGAATATTGCGTAATTTATTATATTTATTTTGGATGTTATCCTGGTGGAAAATTTTCTTTACTTCATTATTTTTTTGGATAAAATTGGTGGTAAATTCAAAATTTTCGCTGTAAACAGAACTGGCAATTACCCTACAGCCAGGTCTGTTGCCCAGTTCGCAATACAGCTCCAAATTCAAATTTTTGGAAGTGAGCACTCGTCTATATCCTAATTACACTTCATCAACCATACAACTAAATACACAGTACCACAACTGGCGTTTTCTCGATAGAAAATGCTTCAAAATTTATGCGAAGCTCACCTGCTCAAGTTACACCATGAAATCGATGGCAAATCATGCATATCACAAAAAAATGGGTAGTTGAAAACATCGACCCAGGTAAAAATTATCACAGGAAAATAAAGTGACTCTGAACATACTCATAGAAATTGCTGGGAAATCATACACATCGCGAAAAAGCAGGTAGTTAAATACATCACAACACACAGTGCATCACAGAATGCATACATGTTCAATGGGAACAAAGCACTTCCTTTACTTTGTGGAACATGTACAACCGCTGCCACCCCAACATCTGCTTGCATTGGAGTCAAGAGGGTTTTTTTTTTTTTTTTTTTTTTTTTTGCTCCCATCATGGTAGGGTGGGTGAAGCATCCTTGCATCCTTATCACAGGGACTTGGTTGTGACTGGCCCTGTGATGGCGTGGAAGACCAGAAGAAAAGAAGAAGAGGAGGAGTAAGAAGAAGAAAAAGAATGGGATACTTCTTCCTGATAATATATGAGCTGTAATTGCAGGCCATCCAACTGTAGCAAGACAAATTTTCTTATCTCATTGCTAAGACACCCAGATGGAATCTGATTTGAGCAAGTATGTGAGTTCTCAAAAACACTGTTCTCTGAAACTCCGAGATGGATTCTGCTTTTAGCAAGTATCTGTGTTCTCAAAAACAGTGTCTCAAATACCAACTATGAGACTATATATTGCACGATGTTGATGGTATGACACACACGACTTTCAGGGAATATGGTGATATCCCTCCAACAAGAAAAGTAAAGCCAGACACTGTATTCATAATCAGCAAAGTTCCCATGGGAAACGAGGATCAAATTAAAAGACAGTTCGGTTTTGGTCATCAGATGGGCACAGATATACGTTATTTGAGTCAAACATATTCCAGACTACCAAAACAGTTGGCAAGGGATAATGTAAATTTCATTATAGCTTTGAAACAAAACAATTTGAATTTCAAGCACTTTAACAAGCAAGTGTCGGAACTGATATGTCATACAATGAATTTGTAAAGACATGTGGAGATCGCTGACATCACACAAGGTAGGGTTTCTGGTTATTGATAGAAAAAGAAAACAGAATAATGGCAGTGTAAACCAAACCTCCAAAAGTTTCTGTGTATACAGCTATGACAAGAGGTTGACACATGTGACACCACATCATGTACAAGTTCACATGCATGTCAAGCACTCCATCTGAGAGGTTAGATATACATACACAGAACCATCACTTGCACAAAGTTGCAAAAATTTAGGCTCTCGAGAATAAAGTTGGGAATGGACGTGAAACTACTGACTTACTGTCAGAGCCACATGAGATCCGTCTACAGGTTGTTACAAAAAGGTTCAGGAAACATTCCTCAAACAGAAATAAAGAAAATATGTTATGTGGACATGTGTCCGGAAACGCTTAATTTCCATGTTAGAGCTCATTTTAGTTTCGTCAGTATGTACTGTACTTCCTCGATTCACCGCCAGTTGGCCCAATTGAAGGAAGGTAATGTTAACTTCGGTGCTTGTGTTGACATGCGATTCATTGCTCTACAGTACTAGCATCATGCACATCAGTACGTACCATCAACAGGTTAGTGTTCATCACGAACGTGGCTTTGCAGTCAGTGCAATGTTTACAAATGCGGAGTTGGCAGATGCCCATTTGATGTATGGATTAGCACGGGGCAATAACCGTGGCACAGTATGTTGGTATCGAGACAAATTTCCAGAACGAAGGTGTCCCGACAGGAAGACGTTCGAAGCAATTGATCGGCGTCTTAGGGAGCACGGAACATTCCAGCCTATGACTCGCGACTGGGGAAGACCTAGAACGACGAGAACACCTGCAATGGACGAGGCAATTCTTCGTGTAGTTGATGATAACCCTAATGTCAGCGTCAGAGAAGTTGCTGCTGTAGAAGGTAACATTGACCACGTTACTGTATGGAGAGTGGTACGGGAGAACCAGTTGTTTCCGTACTACCATGTACAGCGTGTGCAGGCACTATCTGCCTGATTGGCCTCCACGGGTACACTTCTGCGAATGGCTCGTGCAACAATGTGTCAATCCTCATTTCAGTGCAAATGTTCTGTTTACGGATGAGGCTTCATTCCAACGTGATAAAATTGTAAATTTTCACAGTCAACATGTATGGGCTGACGAGAATCCGCACGCAATTGTGCAATCACGTCATCAACACAGATTTTCTGTGAACGTTTGGGCAGGCATTGTTGGTGATGTCTTGATTGGGCCCCACGTTCTTCCACCTACGCTCAATGGAGCACGTTATCATGATTTCACACGGGATACTCTACCTGTGCTGCTAGAACATGTGCCTTTACAAGTACGACACAACATGTGGTTCATGCACGATGGAGCTCCTGCACATTTCAGTCGAAGTGTTCGTACGCTTCTCAACAACAGATTCGGTGACCGATGGATTGGTAGAGGCGGACCAATTCCATGGCCTCCACTCTCTCCTGACCTCAACCCTCTTGACTTTCATAGGGATTCCATGCGACGGAGGGTGGATGCATGTATCCTCGCTAACGGAGGACATTTTGAACATTTCCTGTAACAAAGTGTTTGAAGTCACGCTGGTACGTTCTGTTGCTGTGTGTTTCCATTCCATGATTAATGAGATTTGAAGAGAAGTAATAAAATGGGCTCTAACATGGAAAGTAAGTGTTTCCGGACACATGTCCACATAACATATTTTCTTTCTTTGTGCGTGAGGAATGTTTGCTGAAAGTTTGGTCGTACCTTTTTGTAACACCCTGTATACATTAAATGATAGGTTTAATGTAAATGAAACGAAAGTATATAACTTAGCTGAAAATATCGATGCAATTGAAAAGAATGTATACAAAGAACTCTGCTTAGTATATACAATGATGTTGACTAAGCATAAAGTCCTCAAAGGCATGAAGGTTGTTCAAGAGAAATTACAGCCGCTAAGGTTAGAACATTTGGAGTGGGGTCAAACACTAAGAGGAACCTTTAAGCCAGTTACTGAGTCTCTTGGGCAGCTCAGCTGTTGGTAAAGTTACGTGATAATGACGGTGATGCTCTTGCTGATTTCGTTAACCATGACAGCGATGTTAGGACAGGCAGAATATTCAACGTCAGCAGGGTGAAATCATAAGTGCTGGGTACGCAACATATAATTTTAAATGGTAACGCAATATGTTATGTGATAGGGAACTTCAAAGAAGATCTGGTCAACTTAATCTTATTTTGCTTAGGCCTTCGAAAAACCTTAATTATTCAGTTAAAGATCTGGGAATGTGTGGTGAAATATTGCATTTGACTGATCTACACAAGAAAGCAAATGGAGTACCAAAAAGCCAAAGCAGTGTGTAATACAAAACCACTATAAAACCTATATAAGATGATGAAAACAGCAGCGGTAGTGGCTGCTGTTAATACAGCTCATTCGAATGAGGCCGTTTCAATAATTTCAGAGCTTAGAGAGAAAGAGAGAGAGAGAGAGAGATATATATAGAGGTATCATTGGATAAATCTGGAAACAATTTTTCCAGAACTACACAAACCAGTACGCAAAACATACTCATGTAGACAAGCTTTCAATAAACGTCAGGATGACCTGTGGTAGGCTGATGCTGTAGGTATGAGGGAATATTCATGTGTGTATAATGGTTTCAAGTATATTAATAATGGTCATTGTACTTCACTTGAATCTGAGATGAAGTGCTTTTTGTTTACTTAGCCCTTTTCTAACACGGCTATTAAACCATGGTGGATCTTTCCCATCATTTAAAACCTTACTCGGGACGTACTTGTCTAGGGCATATTGAACGATGCCTTTGAATTTTTTTCCATTTGTTCTCCACATCTTCGTCCTCATCACCGAATATTTGATGCCGACTGCTGAGATACTATGAAATTTGTATCCTGTCACCCTTGCTGAGCAAATACATCTTCCTAGCTTTCTTGTAGGACCCGTCGTCGTAGATGCTGTCACAGCCTTATGATCATTGATACCTTCTTCTGACTTATCTGATTCGATAAGTTCAGATCTGTTTGTTGCTAGGTGGTCTAAGACGTTGCCCTCATGAGTTGGTTCTCTAACTATCTGCTCAAGGTAATTTTCGGACAAGACATCCAGAACAATGCCACGCGATTCGCTGTCTCTGGTACCAGTTTTGATGGCCTAACACTCCCTGTCTATACCTGGCAAGTTAAAGTCACATCCTATTACAACGGAAAGATCAGGAAAATTACTAATGATATTTTGCAAGTTCTGTCTGAAACACTCTACAACTACAAATCCTGACCCAGGTGGTCTAAAAAGCATCAGATCACCATTATTGACCGTTCTTTGATACTCAGTTTCACCCAGATTAATTCACTTTCGTAATCCGTGCTAACCTCGCCCAGCTTTCTTTTCCCAATATTATCTGTGCATTATAGCCTTCAGTAAGCGAAACTAAGTCTGGGATCTTTTCTTGGATGCTCCTGCAGTTTACTAAAATCATATTAATCTTTTCTATCACTGATCTGCGAGGATCAAGATTCTCTGAGGTCGCTGTGGCTGATTTAACAGGCCAGTCGTCTTTGATCCCATGGGAGGGATTCCCTAACCTAAAAGTCCCGTGTGCACTCCACATGTACTCCGCTACCCTAGTATCCCCTTCCTGCGTGTAATGCACGTCTGACCTATTCTACAGCCGGTAGCGGAGGTGGGGGAATTAGCGTCCTATACCGTCGCAGTGTCGTTGGAGCCTCTGGTTTAGACCTTCCACTCTGCTCCAAACCAGAGAACTGCGATCAACCCTGGGTACGATGCTACAAATAGACAGCCAACATCCCGCGTGTGTTTCTAGTTGCGTTCACCAAGTCAGCCAGCCGCCAAAAGAAGCCGAGGATGGCCTCACAACCCAGGCTTCATGGGTCATTCGTGACGACGTGTGCCACTACATGCAGCCGGTTGCACCCAGTGCGCTCGATAGCCGCCGGCAGGGCCTCCTCCACATCACGGATGAGACCTTCCGGCAAACATACCGTATTCACTTTGGGATTCTTTCCCGCCTTGCCTGCTATCTCCCTGAGGGGTTGCACCACCATTGCTATATACCTCTCAGCGACAGTTCAGTTATAAGGCCACTAAGAGCTGTGTATTGTGGAGCAGAGTAATCAACTTTTTGACTTTCGTGGTGAGGAAATCATTATGCAACTACACCTAAGATATAATGGGCATAAGACATAAGACAAGTACACACAACTCACAGCACAGCAAAAAAAAAAATGGTTCAAATGGCTCTGAGCACTATGGGACTCAACATCTTAGGTCATAAGTCCCCTAGAACTTAGAACTACTTAAACCTAACTAACCTAAGGACATCACACACACCCATGCCCGAGGCAGGATTCGAACCTGCGACCGTGGCAGTCCCGCGGTTCTGGACTGCAGCGCCAGAACCGCACGGCCACCGCGGCCGGCCCACAGCACAGCAATATTCAGCAGAATCGCAAGATGATAACAAGTGCAAACTACGAGTTCCTTATATCAGTAGGCTTGAAACCCTGTAATGACGTCCCTCAGTATAATAACGCAGTAGACAGGCCATGATGAGCGAATTTTACGCCAGGGATACTTCTCGCATATCCCTTATGCTGCAACCACATTTAACAATAACTACGAAATTGGGATTGTCATCCAGTATCAAGACGCTTTAAACCTTGTATGCAAGAGTTTCATATATTTAAATGTGGTATTTAGAAGAAAGGGGTGGAAGCTTACACGTAATGCTTTAGCATCTCACTTTCAGGGTATATGAAATGAATTGGATTGAGATTGGCTGTACGTGTAATACAGGCTTTGCATCAATCATTAAAACCTATGTGTCTGCCTTGTTCTCAGTGTTGGGAGGTTTACAAAAGGCAGGATCGTTCAGAGACGAGCCGGTTGGTACAACAATGGAAGAAAACAAGAGAATTACTGCCTGCACACGTTAAATGAATGCTAAACAAGAACTTATTCTTCTGGTATGGGGTGCAACAGATATCAGCACATACATTCGAGAACCCCAGGAGAACAAGATCATTATAAATAAAATAATGTGGAAAATGCCTCTTATCACTGTAGCAGATGAGGAGTGATGGAAGCTTTTAAAAGTCCTGAATACTGGTGCGTATCTGCCATTCTGTTCAATGGGGCTTTTCGCATACCCAGTGCTACCGACGGAAATTAGACAAACGTTCAATTGGAGACGCCTAGATTTATCATTTTAGACCGATGGTAGGAGCTGTATGACAAATACGCTGAAGCGCCTTAGAAACTAGTATAGGGATGCGTATTCAAATACAGAGACACGTGAAATTGTAGAACACGGCGCTCCGGTCAGCATCGGCTACATAAGATGTGTCTAGCGCGGTTGTTAGGACGGTTGCAGCTACAATGGCAGGTTATCAAGATTTAAGTAAGTTTTAACATTGGGGTGTAGTCGGTGCACGAGCGATGGGACACAGCATCAGTGAGATAGCCCTGAAAGGGGAATTTTCCCGTACGATCATTTGACGAATGTATCGTATTAGGAATCCTGTAAAACATCAAATCTCCGACATCGCTGCGGCCGGGAAAAAATCCTGCAAGAACGGGACTAACAACAGGTGAAGAGAATCGTTTAGCGTGACACAAACGGAACCCTTCCGCAAACTGCTACATTTTTCGATGCTGGATCATCAACAAGTGCCAGCGTGCGAACCATTTAACGAAACATCATAGATATGGGTTTTCGGAGCCGAAGGCCGAGTCGTGTACCCTTGATTACTCCAGAACA
This sequence comes from Schistocerca cancellata, assembly GCF_023864275.1. Lineage (NCBI taxonomy): Eukaryota > Metazoa > Arthropoda > Insecta > Orthoptera > Acrididae > Schistocerca > Schistocerca cancellata. The sequence goes on from NC_064627.1 coordinate 766,614,192, forward strand.
CAAAGTTTTTCGCCTCACCTGGGCCCGTCAACACTGGCGTTGGACTGTTGATGACTGGAACGTGTTTCCTTGTCAGACGAGTCTCGTTTCAAATTGTATAGAGAGGAAGGACCGTATATGGAGACAACCTCATGAATCCATGGACCGTCCATGTTAGCAAGGGACCATTCAAGCTGTTGTGGGGCGTGTGCAGTTGGAGTGATATGGACCCCTGATAGGCCTAGATATGACTCTGGCAGGTGACATACACGTAAACATCCTGACTGATCACCTGCAGCCATTCATATCCATTGTGCACACCGACAGACTCGAGCAATTCCTATAGGACAATGAGGCATCCCACACTTCCAGAACTACAGAGTGACACTCTTCTGAGTTCAAACACTTCCGCTGGTCGCCAAACTCCGCCTTGCAACAACCTGTTCAGAAGTGAACTCTACCCCTCGTACTCTTACAAATTTATAGACAGCAGTGCAGGATTCATGGCGTCAGTTCCCACCAACGCTACTTCAGACATTAGTCGAGTTCATGCCACATCATGGTGGGGCATTTCTGGGTGCTCGCTGGGCCAATACACGATATTAGGCAGGTGCAGCAGTTTCTTTGACTCTTCAGTGTAATTCCACCGAATTTGACAATTGGAAGTTGACTAATGCCGTAGTCTCCTTGAATTCGTAATTCTGTCCCTATGAAAATTTTCTGCTACAGTGTTATGCAAATGTGTAAAATCTAGCAATTGACGTGCATGCGAAGTCACAAAGATCCATACTTCTTACTGTGAGGGTGATGAAGAGGAAAAATGTCCACTTGGCTCACAGAAAATCAAGGAGCTAGCACCAATCATCTTAAATGACTGCACAAAACAGAGCGAGGTACTTAAATCAGGTCTGACAGGTGTACAAATTGAATTTGAGCCTTCAGAATATTTCCCAATCTCACTGTAGCATATACTCTAGTTCTACATTTCTGTGTGATTAACTGTGCCCATTCACTGGTGTTGTGTAGCGAACTGTACAAATGAATGGCTGTCGTGCCCTACCCAGAACATTTCACATTGGCATTTCATAGTGTGAACATCACTGCAGACATTCAGTGTTTCTACGATGATGAGTGCAGACGGTCCGTATTTAAAGGTTTTGCATTCATAGCAAATACAGAAGATGCTGGTTCAATAGAGACATTATCAGTAAGTATTGCATCGCTGAGATCTTTGAAATATGTGAAGTGTACTAGAACACGGAGGAGCACAAAGTGGTTAACACGATTGTTCCACGGAATTCACTGGGGTGACCCCGGTATATCATATAATGACATAGTGACATCGGTTCTGCTATTTGACTACACAGGTACCATCATCTATGTCAAAGGCAAGGAGAATATCAAATGGGTGCTTTGAATCTTCATGTATGCAGCTATTCAAGAGCTTGAATTTTACCAATGCCCTGCTCTCCATCGACTCAAGAAGAAGGAGATGAGAGAAAATAGTGTTGTGTCTACTTACGACATAATAAAAAAAAAGTTGGATAACGAATAAATCTTCTGAAATTTTCCCGGCGTATTTCTTCTTCTAATAATTTCCGGGTATGCAGCCGGATCCCGTCGACATTCTGCCACAATGGAATACAATGTAACAAAAATTTTATCCCCGGTTTCCGGTTTTTGGGATTCCGTAATCAAGGAATCAGTGGAAATACGTCTTGCCAATAATCTTATAAATCGTGACAACGGCTTTCAGCTGGATAAAAATTGGAATCCTGTTATTAAAATTATACAGTCACAGCGGAATCGACAGTGTCATTCGATACTCAATGACTAGATGAACCTTTATTTCCACCACCGAGGGCAGCACGTACAACTCGGCTATGCTGCGCATGTCAACACCTGACGCATGCGCTGTAGGATGCCAGTACATTTCACATGCGCGAGATTCGGCATAAATACCGCGACTGCACCTGGGCTCTTCAGTAGTTGTGTACTCACCTGATGATGGCCGGACGTCTCTCGGCCGACATATCGTGGCAGAATGTCGACGGGATCCGGCTGCATACCCGGAAATTATTAGAAGAAAAACGAATAAATCAATTTTTATCCCACCATCTGTGAACTTTTTTACTGATTTCACCTCACTTACGCCTTGATAGTGATATGCATTCAACTTCGTCCAGATAATATGTTTGTGGTTCTCCCCAAGTACACATGATACAATTTTAGACATATCTGCTCTATATCTCAGGAAGTAGATATGGTCATGTGACACATCCTCTCATATATCATACATGCAGCATAATAGGCGAAATTTCTTGCAAGAAATATATGTATTTTGTTACTCTCCCTATTCATCTTCTAACAATACTATCGATGAAAACTAATGTCTTATGTGTGTGTTGCACTCGTTTTGTATAAACAATGCAAAGGTTTCCTGTACATAACGAAAACAAAGACGTATTTTAATGAAATTAATTTATTCACTTCTCACGGATATACAGGGTGAACAGTAATAAAACGTCAAACTACTGGGACGGACTCCTGACTGGAAATGGAGGAAAAATATCCTATGACCATGTTTACAAGTGTTTGGAAATGGACAGAGTGTGTCAACTAAAACTGATTGTGCCAGAACACAGTACATAGCTGCATTGCATCCACATCACAACAGATCTTCGAAGTGGCCTACGTAGACTGCTGTGGACGCATCCACTCGTTGCATCATGGATTACTCCACTCTTTCGCACATTCTGGCCTGTGTCTGAATAGCATCACAGGCATCGTGAACATGCTGTTTAGGGGCCTGCACATCACAAACTGGTTCAGAATACACAACGCTTTTACGTGCTCATACTGGTCAAAATCCAGGAGGTTTATCTCCAGTGATCTACCAGGCCATGCTACAGGTGGAGGTGTTGAGCTGTTGGTGAAATGTAATGCACAAGTGGGGTGGTGCTCAAACATGCACAAAACACATAACTTGTCGTATTGCCAAAGGCACAATTTCAAGCAGCCCAGGCAGAGTATTATGCAAAGAGCACGTTTTCAGCACATTGACATTCCAGATGCCTCCATCCAGGGCTTCAGAAAGGAGAGGTGCCACAATTATAGTACCACCGGGATAGTGGAGTTGTCGAAATGTTGAAAAAACTGGAAAAGTGATGTTGTGGTTGCTCAACAGTCAGGCATCACATCTCGACTTGGAGGGTAAAGTCGCTACTGTGTCAGAAACGGTATTGGACCAAGCTATTATGTATGTTACTGGCAAACTGTGAAATCGAGGCATTGTATAGACTGCCTTGGCATTATATAGAATACGAAAAATCATTGGCTAGGATATGAGACGCATCTTATTTAATAATTTGAGTAGATATTTAACCTTGGAACACGAAAGGAGGAAATATGTTATATTATTACAACCATCGTAATGCTACTACTCCACATTTTATTCAAAGTAAGTCATAAATTATAGGTTATGCACTCGTTAATTACAACTGTAAGGTCTCCAATGGTACATCACATACAAAATAAGTACAAAGTGCCCTGTTTTACGACGTATACTGACAGTATATGATTGGCGGGAACTGCCAATTTGTACCAACTGCAATCGTAAATTTTAGTATGATTTAGTGATTTAGGACTAATAGAATGTCAGCTACGTTTAGGAAAAAGTATGAAAGTAAGTTTATTTGAGTAGTTCAACAGTTACAAGATCCACAGACATGCCTGTTGTAACAGTTTCAATCCAGGTCAGTTAGAATTAGTTGCGTCAGAGTGTCACTTCCGGTAAGATGGAGACTGTACGTGATGATTATGAAAATGTTTCTGTTGATGGTCCTACAAATGCAAAGAGAGCGTTACCAATAATGAGAAGTAATTTTTGAAGAAACGATCGCTATTTAAATGCAAATGGCATGTGGCTAGGGCCTCCCGTCGGGTAGACTGGTCGCCTGGTGCAAGTCTTTTCAGTCGACGCCACTGCGGCGACTTGCGTGTCGATGGAGATGAGATGATGATGATAAGGACAACACAACACCCAGTCCCTGAGCAGAGAAAATCTCTTAACTAGCCGAGAATCAAACCCAGGCCCATTGGTACAACAGTCTGTCACATTGATGACTCACCTACTGAGGGCGGACAAAGATCGCTATAGGGAAATAGTATAAAGATTTGTGAAGTGCATGTGCAAAACTAAATGCTTAAACGTCAGGTGTTTGTGAATGAAAAGAACATTTATTTGCAGTGCAAGACAACATTTCACTTCTGCTTATTACAATAAATAAACCCTAAAAGTAAAGTTCAGAAGTTTTTAAAAATTGAAAATTTAGATTGAGTTTTATTTATTAGAATCTTACAATCATTGTTACAAACTGTTTATTCAGTTGTTTATCACATATTAATAGTTGTGAAAAACTAATTAAAACACTTCTACTTTGCATAAGCCAATTCTCAGACATACACAATTGTAATAATTATCAGGTTTCAATTAAACTTTCATATATAAATAAATATTTAGATTGAACATGTTATTTCACTACAGTTTTGTTCTTTGCCTGTGCCCATTTCACCTTGTATAAAATACCTAGTCATACTATATTATATCTCCTGACAACAGAATTAAATTAAAGTTAAATTAAATACATTGCCAAAAGTTGTAGGCATTTTATGTATTGCCTACTGTAGCAGCACCACCGCTTAAGATGGGAAAAGGTTAGCTTCGGTGCAATATTTCTGAGTGCACAAGTTACAGCCAGGCGTGGGCCTGTTGACAGGAAGTTACACCACCAGCGGTTGTGAAGTAGAATGGAGGCCACAGGGCCCTAGACCTGCTGAAAAGAGTAATTGCATGGTGTGCATGGCGCAAGTTACAGGCAGAAGGGGCCCATTGGATCAACCCAGGTTTTATGACTACATGACTCAGAGCGGCGCATTATGAAAACAAAGCCGAGGGCCACAGATTTGGATTCCAGATCACCGGCACTTGTCGCCACTATCTCAACCATACCAGCAAGGAAGCACGCCATGGGCTGCCTTGCAGCTCCCAGTGGGTGGCGCTGAGGCAGCAGGGATGGAGACCACTGAGTTGACAGCTGGCACATCCTGACATCATCACAACTCCATGACCTTCCAAGGACGACACACAGCAGTGTGCTGCATGGGTTGCTGAGGAATTCAACCAATGCCAAGCCATTTTGCAGATGGTGAGTCGTGTCCTCAGCATTGTGGGACACAGTGATGTGGACAAAGAGAAATGGGGGCACTGTAGCTCGAAATAATAAATTACTTGGGAACTCAGACAGCAAAGTGGTGTCCTCAGCATTGTGGGACCTGGTGACATGGACACGAGGAATGGGGGCACTATAGCTGGAAATAATAAATCACTTTGGAAACTCAGACAGTGAAGTGGTGTCCTCAGGCTTGTGGGACGTGGTGACATGGACGAGAGGAATGGGGCCACTGTAGCTGGAAATAATAAATCACTTGGGAAACTCGGACAGCGAAGTGGTGTCCTCAGCATTGCACGACCCAGTGACATGGACCGAGAGAAATGGGGGCACTGTAGCTGGAAACAATAATTCACGTGGGAAACTCAGACAGTGAAGTGGTGTCCTCAGCATTGCAGGACCCGTTGACATGGACTGTGAGCAGTGGGAGCACTGTAGCTGGAAATAATAAATCTCTTGGGAAACTTGGACAACTTTTAATATGGCAGATCCTGACAGCCCATCCATTCTATTCAGTGCTTTTATTTGACACTCTGCCAGTGACATACACAACACCAAATTTAGACTCTCAGTCTCAGTGATCACTGATATGGGTCAGTTTAAAGTAAATATTAAAAAAGGGCAATACAAGAAGCAGTGCATGTAGCTGTGGAGTGAGGGGCTGAGCGAGGTAAACATATAATGGCAGCATCATTCATAGTCTCCTGCACCAGCCTTTATTGTCTAAACCATATAAATTTGCTCTCAGAAATCTTTGTTAAGTCCAGAATTATGCCCTCAGATCATTCAGTCTTGAATAGTTAAATTTATCAAAAGCATTCAATGATCTACAACTAATTACTGAGCTTTAATACAAACACTACATAATTATGTAAGTCAGTCCTGTTCGCCCAGACTGATGACAATTATCACAACCAGAGAGAGTTGTACACTCATGTAAGTTCAGATTTTTAATCAAGCAGTTAACTGAGATTGCCATAATATTGCACACAAAATGGTACTGAAAGTACAGATGGTGAATTGTTTTTCAGACTGTAAATTTAAATGACTGAAAATCTGAAATAAGTTTCGATTAGAAAAATTGACTCTAACAGAAATAAAGATAATATGCTGAAATGAGGATAACAATAAGACAACAAATTCTCATTTAAAGCAGTAAATAGTAAATTACAGAAAACTCAAATATTAGATACCTCCACTATAAAAATCTGATTTCAGTTCCCAAATGAATAACATCTGGCGCCCCAGGTGGCGTTAATAGTAATGATACTGCATCAGAGTAACCAAGCGACTGAACAGATGGCCACTCCCCCCCTTCCCCCCACAAGGTACAGCCAAACACTTCGACAGCACGATGAGGCACTGTCACTGCCCCCAACGTTAGGAAGGCCAGACAGATGCAGAGGTACATCTTCAAAACACTAAAATTCTGTATGACCTACGATTTATGGCCAGTACACCTTATCAAATCACAAGGAAGCACGACATGACTATCGCTGCCCATAAGACAGGCACATGAGCACACGACAAGTGAGAAATGCAAACGGAACGTACATGGCAGACCGATCTTCATTAACTACAAATGGAGCGGTCCACCTAAACGATAAACCAGCCGGACACTAATTGTTTTATTCAACCAGTCCTGATCGAAACAAAGTTGGTGACAAATACTAGTAACTCATTCCGATGATACTAAATAACATGAAAAATAATATGACAAATGATTTAAAGATGCTACTTAAGTCAATTTAATTTACCATTGGGTGGCATTATTGAATTAATCACTGGTAAATGGTCCAAACTGACACAGGCCAACTAGATATTTACTACAGTTAACAGTCACCGGACCTTACAAAGGAACTAACTGATACTCAAACCTTGCTTTTGAGAAACCACGTAATCGTAATTTAAATTTAGGTTGCGTACGAGGCTCTATCAAGAAAACATGTAATCAATTAATCCCAACAGGAACAGCCAAAAAGACAACAAATATTCATACTAACGGCTCAGAGTCCCATTACCAAAACACCTCTGCTAAGAGGGGAAAATTCCATTGTGTTAAACTGAACAAAACTCGGTCAGTTGGAAGCCTGAACGTCGCATTCTTACCCGCACCCAGCTGACAGAACCAGCATCTAGCAATTCCGGGGGATCCGAAACTATTTCCTTCCAGCAGATCACTGTAACAGCCCCGCGTCATGCCTGCTCCTCAGCGGCTCGGCCCACTGAAGAAATACCGAAGAGCTGCTTGCGCTGCAACCTTCCCATCGCAGGGCAGTGGGAGAGGTAAACACCAGGCGGTATCTGGAAGAAGGTGAGGTCGGGTCCTTACCGGTTTCTGTTGGCAACCTCCATAGCCAGCTCCGAGCCACTACCCTGCTGTGCGAAAAGGCCGGCAGACAGCACTGCAGACCCACCAATGTGCGCAACAGGGAAAGAGCAGGAATACATTGCGTGCAGGTCTCATCACTGCCACCATCCACTAGTCATGAGAGGAGGTCGACTCTAGTCTTTGATCCGAGATGATTTGGCAAGCTGTCACCATCAGGCTTCATCTTCAGGAACTGCCGGCTGCTGCCTCTGCTAAGTCTGGACGCTGCTGACTTGGCATCTTCACATCAGTGGGCCATCCACTGGGTGACTATTATCTGCTGCCAACTGCCTTCCTGGGGGACAGGAGTTCGAGCCTGTACCATCTAACTGTTCAGCTATCATCGTCCGACAAAGCAAATACCGTCACCGTTCATCGCCCCTTGCAAGCACACTTCACTGCAGTCATCCATGCTGGGGACCGTGGATTGATCCCACCTGCCCCAGGGTCAGGCAAGCTGTGCGCGTGCATCGCACTGTCCGACCATGCCACTCTTCTCTTTCCTGTTTCAGGACTACAGCCACTGCACTGATGGCATCATCCTGTTGGCTGCCACCATTGTAGGCGTCATGCACTACCTGTGTGTTTGGCTGGTGCTGACACCAGCATTCTTTGCAAGCTGAGGTCAACTTTCGCCATGGAGGACATTGGTCGCCTTGTCATTGTCGTCTTCACCTTTAAAGCTATTGTGAAATGAACGAATTTTCTCTAACCAGTGCTGTTTCCATAAGGGACCACCACCTGCCACCCTCCACTAGTGCAAGCACACCTACAGTGGTGAATTATCAGACATTCTGACCGATCTCAGGCAGCCTCAGCTCCCACCATAGTGGTCACTGACGCTGGTCACTACAGATGGTAGCAATCAGTTTTAGCCAACAGTACCTGATCAAGATCCGACACATCACTTTTCACTCATCAGGGAGAGTTGCACAGAGTGACGATGCCAAGTGAATACAATTTACAGAATTTTGCAATCTTTTCCAAAGTATTGAGCCTCAGCTACGAGTCCCACACGGATTGTAGCTCCTGTAAAAATGCGGTCAGTATCGTAAACACAGTGCTAACATTTGTAGGGGGAAGGTTGTACGTAAACAGCAATAAAACCATGAAAATGCAAGCCATTTGGCATATACTTTCTATTTGATCTGAGAATTAAATTCAGTAAAGAGGATAACGAGGAGGTGGAATATTGCAATAATAGCTTGGAATAACAAACTGGACTGCAGTGACTGTATGTAGTGATCTCTAGCTAATTTATTGTCTTAACTACATTTAACATGTGGCCGGAATGTTTTACTTTGCTTTCTGAGAGAGCTTGGAAACAGAGTGCATATTGGATTTGGTAGAGGCAAGGCAGTGTCAGTTGCAAAGAAAAGGCAAACCCAAGCAGCCAGAAGGGACTCTGGCGCTCATATGATAACTGGACAGCCGGCGTGAGATGCTGTCAGTGTGAACATGCCTCGTCGGGTGAATTCCAGGATGCCTGGTGTAATTGTTTGTCTTTGATACGTCTCCGGCCTAGCGGGTGAGCAATACGGAGGAAAAGAACTTTCATCAGTGGGAGTGAAGCGCTCTGCAACGTTTAAAATAGTGTCTTAAGCAGATAACAGTCATGTGCTTTCAAAACGAAACATGGAATCTCGAAAAGTAAGACCTTTGCATTGTGCGCCGTGTCTTACTTTCTTACGAACTGTGGTGAGACGTTAGCTGCTGGGCGCGAAAACGAATGATTGGCAAAAATGATTGTGACGTCAGAAGGAACGATCATAGGGAGAAGTTTTTTGGAGAAGATGGTTAGATCGAAAAGTCATTGGAGTTTTAACGGGATGCGTTTTTCTTCGCGGAATTTTTTGCGGAAGAAGCAATAGCGTTATCGGTGGACAGAGTTCTTAGCCAACGATTGGCGGTATGTCTTGCTTGATGGAAAGGGAAGAGCATGCTGTATGGTTTAGATAGAAAATATTGGAATTCGACTCTGGTCTCGGCGCTGAACTTATATCTGTGGGCTGTGGTCACCACTCTAGCAGACGACCGGGTGCCCAGGGTTCGTGCCTGCAGAAGGACTACCCTCACCCTGTTCTTCAGAGAGCGAGTCGCAGCAGCAACACTCCGAATGTCTCATGCCAATAACTTTCGGTGAGCATAATTAGCACCCCGGGACCTGAAGAGAATCCTTGGTCGGAATTTAGTCAGATCATTGGAGCGCACTTTCTCAAACCGTTAAAGTAACTCTTGGAACTGTGTTCATTTGAAATTTGTTTCTGTTGATACCTTCTATTAATACCGGTTTCAATAGTATGTAGTTCTCCACTTCAGAATCCACAGCTAGGGCCTTAACAGTTCATCGTGTTAGGTAATCCGTTTACGCATACTAATTCAGCTTGGGCCTTAAAGATGTGTTTACGTCTTAGTTAATTTTCTGAGTCGAATTAACAATTTTCCGAGTTTTCCTTGGTTAAGAAACAAAGCCACCGTACGCTTTTTATTACTTACCCAATTCACTATCGCGGTTTCTACTGTAGATTCATTTTCAGCGCAAGTTAAAATCTGCAAAAATCAGTAAGTATCAGACGTGTTTAAATGACGCGTCGTTGTCAAAACCCGAGCAGAGCAAAAGCATATGACGTATACAGGGTGGTCCATTGATCGTACCGGGCCAAATATCTCACGAAATAACCGTAAAAAAAAAACTACAAAGAACGAAACTTGTCTAGCTTGAAGGGGGAAACCAGATGGCGCTATGGTTGGCCCGCTAGATGGCGCTGTCATAGGTCAAACGGATTTCAACTGCGTTTTTTTTAAATAGGAACCCCCATTTTTTATTACATATTCGTGTAGTACGTGAAGAAATATGAATGTTGTTGTTGGACCACTTTTTTCGCTTTGTGATAGATGGCGCTGTAACAGCCAAAAACATATGATTCACAGTTTTAGATGAACATTTGAAAACAGGTAGGTTTTTTAAATTACAATAGAGAACGTAGGTACGTTTGAACATTTTATTTCGGGTGTTCCAATGTGATACATGTACCTTTGTGAACTTATCATTTCTGAGAACACATGCTGTTACATCGTGATTACCTGTAAATACCACATTAATGCAATAAATGCTCAAAATGATGTACGTCAGCCTCAATGCATTTAGCAGTACGTCTAACGACATTCCTCTCAACAGCGAGTAGTTCGCCTTCCGTACTGTTCACACGTGCATTGACAATGCGCTGACGCATGTTGTCAGGCGTTGTCGGTGCAAATAGCCTTCAACTTTCCCTACAGAAAGAAATCCGGGGACGTCAGATACGGTGAACGTGCGGACCAAGGTATGATGGTTCGACGACCAATCCACCTGTCATGAATTATGATATTCAATGCCGCTTCAACCGCACGCGAGCTGTGTGCCGGTCATCCATCATGTTGGAAATACATCGCCATTCTGTCATGCAGTGAAACATCTTGTAGTAACATTGGTAGAACATTACGTAGGAAATCAGCATACATTGCACCATTTAGATTGCCATCGATAAAATGGGGGCCAATTATCCTTCCTCCCATAATGCCGCATCATACTTTAACCCGTTAAGGTCGCTGATGTTCTACTTGTTGCAGCCATCGTGGATTTCCCGTTGCCCATTAGTGCATATTATGCCGGTTTTCGTTACCGCTGTTGGTGAATGACGCTTCGTCGCTAAATAGAACGGGTGCAAAAAATCTGTCATCGTCCCCTAATTTCTCTTGTGCCCAGTTTCAGAACTGTACACGACGTTCAAAGTCGTCGCCATGCAATTTCTGGTGCATAGAAATATGGTACGGATGTAATCGATGTTGATGTAGCATTCTCAACACTGACGTTTTTGAGATTCCCGATTCTCGCGCAATTTGTCTGTTAGTGATGTGCGGATTAGCCGCGACAGCAGCTAAAATACCTACTTCGGCATCATCATTTGTTACAGGTCTTGGTTGACGTTTCACATGTGGCTGAACACTTCCTGTTTCCTTAAATAACGTAACTATCCGGCGAACGGTCCGGACACTTGGATGATGTCGTCCAGGATACCGAGCAGCATACATAGCACACGTCCGTTGGGCATTTTGATCACAATAGCCATACATCAACACGATATCGGCCTTTTCCACAATAGGTAAACGGTCCATTTTAACACGGGTAATGTATCATGAAGCAAATACCGTCCGCACTGGCGGAATGTTACGTCATACCACGTACTTATACATTTGTGACTATTACAGCGCCATCTATCACAAAGCGAAGAAAGCGGTCCAACTAAGACATTCATATTTATTTACGTACTACACGAATATGTAATAAAAAATCGGAGTTCATATTTTAAAAAAAGCAGTTGATATCCGTTTGACCTATGGCAGCGCCATCTAACGGATCAACGATAGTGCCTTTTGGTTTCCCCCTTCAAGCTAGACAAGTTTCGTTCTTTGTAGTTATTTCGTTTGACGCTTATTTCGTGAGATATTTGGCCCGGTCACGATCAATGGACCACCCTGTATACCAGTCGTCTCATCTTGCACTTGAAATGGCTCTACAGCCGATAACGCGATAGTTAAATAAATAAATCACAAAAATTTTCATTTAAAAAGCAATAAAACCGTCGTATCCGGTCATACTTTTAATTTTAAAGAAACGGAGTTTACTTTCTGTCAGTATATTCTGAGTAGAGGATTTTGAAACCCAAGAGCATCGCTTCTGGGAATCTGCAATGCATCTTTACTTGTTATTTAACGATGACGTTCGATAGCATTATCATCATCCAGTTAGCGTAATTGAGTCATAATGACTAATTATAGCGAGCTGTTATAACACTACAAGGTCCTGTCACAGGAGCCGCGTATAACACTATACTTCAACAGATCAAATATTCCTGCTAATTGGAAAGCCACGTATAACACTATTATGTGAGGAATTGTGCTTGTAGTATAATGTTATCGCCTTTGCCGGATTTGACATTGATGTATGACTAATGGATATGGGAATCAAACTATTAGTTCCTTTCCTAAGAGGGTTCTAGCTTTTATAAAGAAACGCAGTAAAAATGGAATAATACTCAATCTAGGACCTTTCTGTATCAAGTTAATTTAGTGGTTTTCTAATGGATTTACAGTCGCCTGCCTATCTAGGCACCTAAATGGTTAAGCTTCAGAAAATCAGAAGTAAATTTGCCCTATTTCCTTCTGTTCCTTAATATAACTTGAGAAATAAATGAAACTTTCAGGATATCGTTTTGAGAAAAACACAAGAATCTTTATTACACTCACATACATATATAGTTTTGATCTAAAAAGACCAAAAATCTTTAATCATTACTACATGTAAAAAAAAATTGACCAGCGGGAACTTCAATGTTTGCATTCTGTATAACCAACAAACTAAATACTTAAATATTCTAATAGCATAAGCAATTTTCTGTACTTGTACTTTGTCATTCAGTGTTTATATGCAACCATACATCAGTGTTACTGAGCCAAATTACTGAATTTCATTTACAATTCAAAGAATTTTATCTGTACTTTACTCAAAACTTATTTACTTTCTGTAACTTAAAGAAAAATAGTTCACAACAGTTACGGCGTAAAGTCAAGCGCCAGCACGCCAGTCTGGAATGAAAGAGAAGAGACGGGCGTGAGAAGCGGTTAGCCATTCACTCGCTGATCGAACCTCCCTCCAGGACGACAACGCGACAACAGCGGCCCCTATGCGAAGAGGACATAAGCACCGCGACCGACTGGTGACGGCCCAGTTCTATAGCAGCTCCAAGATTAGCAACTTGGATGGCAGCGTCAACTGTAGGCACTTCGATAGCGGGTCAGGAAAGACTTTTCTCAGTTACAGATCAGCAGTCACTGCATAGATTGATTATTTCGTATGTCACCCTTTGCTATCGACACATGTTAGTCGCCAAAGCTAAGTATTACATTTGATTAATTGTAATAAAACTCATTAATACGACTTGTTTCAATGTTTGTCTAGCGAACCGAGTACGCAAGTTCCTAGACACTACAAGACTGACGACGAGGCTGGACGAAAGAACAACAATCACTTTCATACATTTATTCAAAAAAAAATTAGTGTTTGTAGGTACTGAATAAAGGATTTCAAATGTTTCTGAAACAGCGTTACTCGGAATAATGAGACACCAGGAAACGACCCTGTATAGATGAACGATGAGGAATAAGTAACAGAGTGAAACAAATTTTACATTTCAACATAATATATATTCAAAAAAGGTTAGTTTTGAATTAATGGCTTACGCTTCTACAATTCTAATTATACTCTTCGTAACCTCTTGGCTGTAGCCGTTGGTTGTAGTGGATAGTAATGGCGGCTAAACGACCCATGGCAGGGCGTACAAGTTTCTTGAAGTATGGAATAATTAATTCCTCTGGCATCGTCTCAACGTCCATAACAGAGCCCAACAACTTGTACCGAAGCCATAATAATTTCGAACTCGTATTCCGAGGCTTTTGTGCAGCAATTTCCAGACAAAGCATCACCCGCTCCGTCCGAGTGTTGCCTTTCACCGCTCCTCTACAGGTAGCGCACCAAAACCCAAGCCACCTTTTATGCCTCCCACAGTAATTTCCGTACAGTACAAAAGCATTCCATCTCTTACGTAGTAAATATCCTATACATTGCCGCTAATCTTGTGTCATTTCACACAAATGGAAATGTGCACAAATATATAAAATTACGCAAACAAACGTTTTCATATCATTAATCCATGACAAGTTATTACTTAGTAAATTATATATATATATATATATATATATATATATATATATATATATATATATATATATATATATATAAGTTACAAATATGCATTAACACTGCACTCTAACATCACATATATCAAATTTTACAAATAGTCTTTTTGCGTGTCGCAGTTACGTTGCAACAAAATTTGAAGGCAAAAAAAGTACGATGAATAGTTGAATACTGTTATACACCTGTTTCAATTATGCGTCTTAACTGGTAAGCATAATCGAAATATACAAGAAAAATTCTGTTCATCAGTTCATCTACTTTCAAGCATTGTCATTATACAAAATGTATCATGAAAGCACACTTTACCTAGAAAACACTTTTTACATAAACTATTCACAATTTTACGTATTATTGAAAAAGCTTGCTGCACCCAGTACGGGTATTTTTAGTTCTTCTGAACTTCTTCTGAACCATATTTCACAAACTTCACTTTTTGGCCGCCTCTTAATAAGATTATAAGCGGTCCATTTTCGACTTTACTTAATTATCTTCTGTATAACTTTTTGTATAACTTTGTTTGCTGGCTGCTTTTTACCCTGACATTTTTCCGCAGTTCTTTGACGTCTAAACTACACAGGGTGAGTCAGGAGGAAAGGTACATACTTTCAGGGGCGATATTATTAGTCGTTCTGAACAAAAAATTTTATATGGACGTATGCCCTATTCCGAATGGTTTGCCAGATAGAACACATTTAATACCACTTTTGTACGTTTTTCTTGAATAACTCGAAAACCGCACCCTCCAGCGAAAACGTGTCGCAGTACAAAATTAAACTATATTAAATTACCTACAAAAAAGATCCTATTCATTTTTTTTCTCTAGAACTAATGGTCTGTACGAAGAGAGCGCGAGAATGTTGAAAAACTAGCTCGACGCGCATGCGCTATAGCTTATGTAGTTTTTATAGGACAATTTGAGATAGTTTCCCTACTTGATAGTCCTGTATGAAACTGTTCGTCTCAACTTGCTCTACACTACTGTGGTACATTGTAAACCTCAAATTGGCTTGCAAATCTACGTAACCTACAGCTCATGCGTGTCGAGCGAGTTTTTCCAACATTCTCGCCCTTTCTTCGCACAAGCCATTAGTTCTAGAGAGAAAAAAATGAATATGAACTTTTTTTTAAGGAAATTTAATATAGTTTAATATTGTACTGCGACACGTTTGTGCTGGAGAGTGCGGTTTTCGAGTTATTAAAAAAAAGTGATATTAAATGTGTTCTATCTCGGGAACCATTCGGAATAGGGCATACGTCCATATGAAATTTTTTGTTCAGAATCACTAATACTGTCACGCCTCAAAGCATGTACCTTTCCTCGTGACTCACCTTGTATTTTTGCTATGGTCCTTAGGCTGCAGTATTTCACTTAACAGTCCTCTAAGTGACGCATTTGTTTCATTTAATCCATCATCCATCTACATATTTGAGAACCTGAAACTTGGCAGGTGTTATTATAGGTATTACAATAATAGTTGCTGGAATTTTTACACTTTCCTAACTACATATTTCTTTAGATTAACTATATTTCTGAGTCCTAGTTCAAATGGTTCAAATGGCTCTGAGCACTATGCGACTTAACTTCTGAGGTCATCAGTCGCCTTAAACTTACAACTAATTAAACCTAACTAACCTAAGGACATCACACACATCCATGCCCGAGGCAGGACTTGAACCTGCGACCGTAGCGGCCGCTCGGCTCCAGACTGTAGCGCCTAGAACCGCACGGCCACTCCGGCCGGCGGACTCCTAGTTGTTTTCCGGACTTAGGATATAGCAGGAAGTATGCATTTGAGTGTGTTATTCCTTGAATTTCAAAAGGACCATAATAAACGGATTTAAGTTTGGGTACCTAATGATTTGCCACACTGGATTTCTCGTGAGCTTCCACAAGGTCTAGTTCATCAATATTAACTTTTTTCAATTTTAATTTTTCATCATACCTTTTGCTCCTACTTCTGCTTTTTTTTCTTCTTAACTCTCTCGCCAGTTTCTTCTTTCTAACCAAATATATCTCTTACATGGGTGGGTATTATAATATTTCCTCTATTAAACTTTTTCTTTCGTAACCTAGCATAATTTCTTCAGGATTGAAACCATTGGATTCATGATATAATGAATTCATTATTACTTAAGATTTTGGAATAAATTGCTCCAAGTTCTATGCCCATAGTTACCTCGGCGCTAAGTTCTGAGATAACCAGGAAATCGTGTGTGAAAACACGGCCTTTTGTTACATGTTCTATTAAAACTTGTGTTTTTATTGGTTTACTTTTTCTACCAGTCGCGCCTACAATTCTCATTCCTTGCACAGACATTTGACTATACCCGGTTTGTCTTTTATGCAGTCGTAAAAGGATTGAGATAAAGCAGTAATTTGAGAGCCAGACGCTAGGACTATACCTGGCTTGCCTTTTATGTAGTCGTAAAAGGATTGAGATAAAGCATTAACTTCAGAGCTGATGTCCAGTTCTGCAGCCATTAACCTCCATCGGAATCATAGTTTGTTTATTTACTGTCACCTCCTTATCCTCTTGTCCTTCCCACTGTACGTCTTGATCTACCTTTGCATCTTCCCAAGAAATGACGTTCATTTCTATAAATTCCGTGTCAGGTGGTTCTTTCCTCTTTCTGCTCGCAAATTCTTTCACTATCTTCAGTTGTTGTTTGTTACTAATCATTTTGTCTGGTGGTTCCTATTTCTGGATCCTGTACTGGAAATATTCCTTCTTCACATGGCTCATCTCCTATTGTTTGTCTTTCCTCTTGAATCACTTCTTCTTCATGTTTATATATCGTTTCGGCAACTTTTCGCACGGAATATTATCATTTTCTGCATTATTGTTTCTATAAGATAGATGTTTTCAGTAATTTTATTTTCTTCGAATTCTGAATAACTTGATCGAATGATATCTCCGCTTTCATTTAAGTCGGCATCTTCGATATTAGTGCCGTGTTCCAACATGAAAGCCCTTCTTAATTTCTATGAAAATTCTAGGTCATTGCAGTTGTGAATTCGTTCGACAGTAACGAGTTTCTATTGCTTATTTTCAGTAGCAGTCAGATTATTTTCCTTAAGTTTTAGTTCGTCTTCATCAGAACTGTTTTACCTATCTTCCCTGTCATCAGCTTGCACGTGCAGTCTTTGTGGATTTCTGTCCATCGCACAAATTTATTTTCTTTTAAGTCAGGCCTGCGAGTGACAGAAACAATTTTCGCAGATTGATTGTCAGGGAATGACTGTTCAGTGACGTGTAAATTTTTATCTTCTATTTCGCGTTCACTGAAGACTTCTTCATTTTTCCTATCGTCAGCTACACTTCAAATGTTTTTAAAACAGGTTTACTCGATATAATCAAACACCAGCAAAAGGACCCTATATAGGAATAAGTAACAGGGTGAACCAAGTTTTCGGCTTTAATACAATAATTATTCAAAAAAGTTAATTTTGAATTAATGGTTCACGCTTCTACAATTCTAATTGCACTGTTCGTAACCTTTTGACTGTAGTCGTTGGTTGTGGTGGATAGTAATGGTGGCTAAACGTCCCAAGGCACGGCGTACAATTTTCTTAAAGTATGGACTAATTAATTCTTCTTGGCGTCGTTTTAACGTCCATAATATAGCCCAACAACTTGTACCAACGCGGTAATAATTCAAAGTAGTCATCCGAGGCTACTGTGCAACGATTTCCAGGCAAAGCATAGCCTGCTCCGACAGAGTGTTACCTCTTTCACTGCTGCCTACGGACTGTCTCTTCTCTTTCCCGCTCGCACCAAAATCCAAACCACCTTTTATGCCTCCCACAGTAATTTCCGTAAGTACAAAACCATTCCATCTCTAACATAATACATACACTATAAATTGCCAATAAGCGTGTTTCATGCTACGCAAATGAAAATGTGCACAAATATACAAAATTACGCACACAAACGTTTTCATTTCATTAACAAATCACAAAATATTATTTTATGAATTATACATCTAACATAATATATTTTACATATGGTACAAAAAAAATCACCAAAGCATTCTAAAATCACGTATGCCACATTTTACAAATACTATCTCCATATCACAATTACTTTGCGATAACAGCAATTCAGGCTCCGACAAAGATATTGATAGCGGCACAGCACAATCGCTGATACACAACACGACCTCCGTTAGGAGGCACTCGCAACACGTCGAAGGGTGCTGTCAGTTCAACTATGGCTCATGGCCAGTGAAGCTGCACCGGCTGTGCCACAGTACTTCGCTGCTTCAAAGAGATTGTGACGTCATCATAATTTATAGTGTTAACCTAGCATTTGTTGTGGACTCGGATACGTACTGGATTACCATATCGGAGGACTTTCCTATGGCGTACAACGACTTGGCTTTTGATCGCTGATCATGTTGTTCTGTTTTGGATTCTACTGGACTTCTTCTCGACACGGACCTGGTAAGAACTAGTTCATTTGTTACGCTGTGACTGTTATTTTATTGTGCACAGTAAATAGAAATACTTTTCAAGTTCAGTAACAAATATTTCAGTCAAAGTTCTGCTTCTCAGTGGCCCTGTCTTCGTTTTTCTCCGAGAAATCTTTTTTTTCGTCAGTCTAGCAACGTTCAAGCAACAGTGTGCGCACACGAAAACTAACACTACGCAGTTCGAATGAGTACGCATTAACTTACATATGGAACATTTTCGCCCAAATTCAAAACAAAAAGAAAGAAAGCATTAATTTTGGAAACTTAACTGATTACGCAATAACTACCTTTTACATAGTAGATTGACTATCACCAGTTTTGCGTAAGTACATCGATGGGTGATCGTATTCTTTTGTTTCGGCTGCATACAGTATTTTGCTTTCCTTCGACGCCTCAATTTTTAGGTTCCACTTTCGATTTACTTTTCGACTCAGGTGCGTGGGGGTCATGAAACTTCGGAGCAATAAAATGCTTTAGAAAGTTTCAAAAACTCGTGTAGATAACTGTAGCTAGCATATTAATGCCTCAGGGATATGAGGGATGCAAGGAAGCCGTCATTTCAACAGTTGTCATTCATCATCATCCTTGAAGCTTCTATTTCATACGGAGATTTACAAATTTAAGCTTCCCTTTACTTTTCATATAAGTGATGCTGCACATTTTTATAGTAATGTGGTGTAAAAATGAACTACAAAAATGAACTATAAAAATAATATATGCGGCACAGATTGGAAATTCACATGTTGTGCAACTTTAAATTAATTTTTTACAATATACTCTAGGCTAAATACAATACAATAAGATACATTAAGTAAACGAATCGTCCACTGGACAAAGTAGCAGGAAAACAACATTTTTCGTACTCTCTTTGAGCTACTTCCGAACCGGTGGAAACTGACAGCATCTACCGGTGATATCTGAATCACAACCCTGCATACGGTAATTATGCATAATGCATAATTAGCTGGAGTTGTAAAACTAAAAACAAAAATTTACCACGAATTCAAATGGTTCTAGTCCCCTAGACTTAGAACTACTTAAACCTAACTAACGTAAGGACAACACACACACGCATGCCCAAGGCAGGATTCGAACCTGCGACCGTAGCAGCAGTGCAGTTCCGGACTGAAGCGCCTAGAATCGCTTGGCCACAGCGGCCGGCTGGACGGAAAAAATTAAGACCAGGTACGGAACAATGTTGATACACACGACGTCACAACATCATGAACAGGTAATGTACCACTTCATATCAACAGCGTGGGAAATTTATCTCATTTCTGGAATTTGGTTTCTGTCTTGCTAGTAAGCCACAGCTTCTGTTAGGTGTAAAAAATGCTCCTTTTCGACTTACGGTACTTTTCTAGACAGTTTGCAAAATAGCTAAGTAAAAGCATTTCGTCTTCGTTGGTGCTAGCCTACAAAACCATCGTTCTACCGATTCAGTAGTAATGATCCTTAGAGTGTGACCCTTGGTATATGTGTAAAGTAATCTGACTGGGTGGATGCAGCCCACCACGAATTCCTCTACTGTGCCAATCTCTCTGCCTCAGAGTAACACTTGCACCTTATGTCCTTATTTATTTGTTGGATGTATTCTAATCTGTGTCTTCCCTGCACTTTTTACCGTTTGTAGCTTCTTCGTATTAACACACAAGTTATTCACTGATGCCTGATGTCTTGTTGAAAGTTTGCTATCGCATTCCGTCTTCTCCACTGATGCCTGAGGCCTTAACAGAGGTTGTGCTATCGTATTCCGTCTTATAGTCAGAGTTTTCCATACGTTCCTTTCTTCATCGATACTTCAGATAATCTCCCCATCCTTTATCTTGTCCCCAAATTTTCAGTTTTCTTCTGTAGTACCACATCTGTAACGCTTCGATTCTCTACATTTCTGGTTTTCCCGTAGTCGATGAGCCACTACCATACAATTCTGTGTTCTAAACATTTATTCGCAGAAATTTCTCCCTCTGATTGACTGATGTTTTGATACTTGCAGACTTCTGTTTGACGTCAACCAATTGTTTACCTTGATAATCACTTTTTTATGTCCTCTTTACTTCGTTCACACTATGTTGTTTTGCTCCCAAGCTACCAGAACCCCTTAGCTTCGTCTGTTTCGTGGTCCTCAGTCTTATCGCTAATCTCATTTCCGCTGCTCTTCATTCCTCTCATCTTACTTTCCTTTATTGTCAATCCATTTTCGGCATTCATTAGACTGTTCATTGAATTCAACAGACCCTGCAGGTCTTCCTCACAGCAATTCCATAAGTGAATCTTATCACCGATAACCTTTCTTCCTGAATTTTAATCCAATTCTCGAACTTTCTTTTTATTTTCGTCTTAGCTTCTTCGACGTGTATATTGAACAGTATGCGTGGAAGACTACGTGCTTGTATTATTCCCTTTTTCGTCCAAGTACTTGGTTTTCAGTCTTTCATTGTTATGGTTCCTCTTGGTTCTTGTACATATTGTATGTTTCCTGTATTTCGCTATAGGTTACTCAATTTTCTCCCCAGAATTTCGAACCTCCTGCACCATTTTACATTTTGGAACGATTTTTAAGTTCTAAAAATGCTGTGAAAGTATATCGATTTTTCTTAAATCTTGCTTCTCTTATTAATCGCAACGTCAGATCTGCCTCCCTGACGCCCTTTCCTTTAAGAAAGAGAAACCGATAGTCATGTATCAGAGAATTTTCTTTTACAGTCTTCTAGACATCATTGACAACAGCAGCCAAGATGCATACTGATTATGCGCTAGTTCTCGGACTTCCTGTCGTTGGAATTGTGTGGATGATACTTTACCGGAAGTGTGATGGTGTGCCTTCGAACTCATAGATTCTACTCAGCTACATGAATGGTTGCGGCTTTGCCCATCCGTCCCGTAATCTCAGATATTTTGAGAGAATGTTATCTATCCTTTCTGCTTTATTTGATGTCAGGTCCTCTACAGCTCTATTAAACTCTGATACCATTACTGGATCCTGTACTTCTTCCATATCGACTACCATTTCTTCCTCAATCACGTCATCACTATTAATGTTGACGCTCTTGGTTTCAATTACGCCGAAGGCTGTTCTGACTTTTCTGTACGCCGAGTCGGACCTGTTAGCTATCATTTCTTTCTCGATCTTCAAAAAAAATGGTTCAAATGGCTCTGAGCACTATGGGACTTAACATCTGAGGTCATCAGTCCCCTAGAACTTATAACTAATTAAACCTAACTAACCTAAGGACATCACACACATCCATGCCCGAGGCAGGATTCGAACCTGCGACCGTAGCAGTCTCGCGGTTCCGGACTGAAGCGCCTAGAACCGCACGGCCACCGGGGCCGGCCTTTCTCGATCTCTTCTCATTCTTGTTGTGGTCGTTTTGCCGTGACTTCCATGCACTTTCTACTTATTTCTTTCCTGACATATTTCATTATCCCAGAATATTCCTTTTCGTACTCTCTTATGTCGACAAACTGAAGTATTTCTTTTTTTTCCAATGTTTCTTCGTGTCTACCTTCCTTGTACTTACTTTTGTCTGTCCAGCTTCTGTAATAGCCCTGTTTAGAGATGTCTATTCCTCTTCAACTCAAAATCCTGCTGTGGCATTCATTATCGCAGTAGCTATAGCCTCAATCTCAAACGCATCTCATCACTCCACAGTACTTCAGTATCCCATTTATTTACTCGCTGATTCTTCCGGACTACACTCTTGACCTTTAGCGTACTTCTAATCTCTACTAAATTTTAATCGAAGTCTGTGTCTGCACCTGGGTACGCCATACAATCCAACATCTGATCCCGAAATCTGATACTGAATTGCAAGGTAGGATAAATATAAATAAAGAACATCTATAAAAGATTGTCTCGGATTCTTATATTAAGTGTGAGTGTGCAACTAAGATGATCATCAGATTTCACAGCTAGTCCAATATATCTCCCAGGACATGGACACACAAGGATGAAGTCATAGAAGTACCTGGCTTACAGTTCGTTAAACACTGAAGATGGCTTGTGGCTCTAGACCTGCATATAGAATGGAGTTAGGATCACACTTCCCATTCTGCTGGCCAACACTTCTTGCGTGATATTCACCAACCGTTTCTTTAATTTACGAATGGTAATTAATAATACGATATCCTTCCTCACCCCAGGAAGTACAAGCTGCAATCTTTCCGTCAGATAAAAATTACTTCGCCGTTTTATTATACTCAGAACCGTCTGCTTCCACGCAGTGGTTTGACTACAGTTCCGATGCTGACGATAAGTAGTGGGCCCAAGTGTATTGCTCTATAAAAAAGTGACGTACAAAAAGAGTACATGCTTTTTCAGGACCTAGATTTTACTGTGAATTTTGTATGTAAAGCGGATTCTAGTCACCATTCAACCGATGTGGAAACAACCTCGACCAGAGTTTTCTGACAGTTATTTGTTCCTGTAAACATAACGTATTCTTTCGTCTTATATGGCCAGAGCGTCGGCTATATTATGTATCGTTGATGTCTCATTATTGAAAACCATGTTGTATCCGTTAGCCTGTTCAAATTTCTCGTTACAATTTTAGAAAGTGTCTCCCGTGAACTATTTTCAAGAGAAGTACGGGAAGTATGAATTTAATCACCCAATGCATAATTTTTGACAATTGAGGAACACAGGTTGTTGTAAATTCTCACAGATGAATTTATAAATTTCCGTTGACGGTAAACCACTCATAGGAAATAAGTTAATGATGGCACTTCATACCGCTTTTGCCGTTCTAATGAAATGTGCATCTCATTACTACTTTCAGCAAAACTATTGCGTGGGCCACGTTCTCAGTTACTTTGGATAATGTGGAGCGCCTGGCAACATAAAAAGAAGTTTCATTTCTACCAAAAAGATCGCGAAAATTTCACCTCATTCAATCTGGTATTGTGTTTATTTACTATCCCCTTTTTACCAAATAAGAGTTTCCACAAGAGCAAGTTTTATGTGTTAGAATATTTGATGCGTTTCGTAACGATAGTTGCAGATCTCAAAGGCTCATCTGGAGCTACTGTTCGTACTATCGCGGTAGGTTGTGGGAAAAATTTTACTTTCTAAATAAACTAAGGTGACAAACAGCATTCTTCTTTCGTGAATGAAACAAGAAGCTAGTAAAAGCGATTCGTGCTTCCTAACAGCTGTTGCTCATAATAGGCGTTAGTATAAATGAACGCAGTGTGAG
Organism: Schistocerca cancellata; assembly: GCF_023864275.1. Taxonomy (NCBI): domain Eukaryota; kingdom Metazoa; phylum Arthropoda; class Insecta; order Orthoptera; family Acrididae; genus Schistocerca; species Schistocerca cancellata. The sequence goes on from NC_064627.1 coordinate 766,638,240, forward strand.
CCTCCATAAAAGTGCGACTCCGAAAGCGGCGACGGCGACCGACCACAACTGCAGACGGTAAACGGCAACGCCGTCGCCCGCATTCGGAGTGTTGTGGAACGCAGCCGCAGACAACAAGCAGTGCAGTCGCCTGTAAGAACTTCGCGAGTCGGGATGTCTGGTGAGTCGACCGCGGTTATTGCGCTGTTATTGGATGAGGAAGATGATGAAATTTTATTGTTACATTCCAGGAAACGATGAAAGCTGGCAATGCCTTTATATAGAAGTAAAACTGCAGAAGGTAGTTACAAAGCACTGATAAAAAAATTCGTTAAGTGATATTTCAGGAGTTATTGTCGTTTAAATAAAAAACAGTTTAATTTCGTAATCAGTGTTATTAAAGATGACATGAATCGACAATGCCTAAGAAAAGCGATAAGTGCAGAAGAAAAATTACATGAGACATTGAGGTAAATCCAAAAAATTTTACCCATTATTATGTTGTGCTGCAATTTGCTGAGAGAGATGTGAAGGTTAACGGACTGCTGGTATCACTTGGCTGAAGTTTGCTGCAATGTGCAGCCATTATTTCATAATCAGAAACGATGTTACTAATTTTTCTTATGGCTTCTGCCTTATAAATAGGAGATAAAACATTTTACCCATTATTATGTTGTTCTGCAATTCCAAGATTTGCTGAGAGAGATGTGGAGGTTAACGGGCTGCTGGTATCACTTGGCTAAAGTTTGCTGCAATGTGCAGCCATTATTTCATAATCAGAAACGATGTTACTCATTTTTCTTATGGCTTCTGCCTTATAAATAGGAGATAAGTTCCTTAAAAGTCCATTATGTGACCGGAAATTAAGTCATCTGTATTCCATAAGGGTTTTAATAAATTTTGCCTTATTTTGTCCGTTTCTTTCCACATTTTTAACATTGTATCATCATTGCTACCAACTTTACTGTCTTTCCTTTTTCGTGCTGGCACATAACGTTCATCGTTTGTTACCTCAGGTGTTTCACCAATATTTCCTATTACATGTGTTTCTGCTGTTTCTTCTTCCCATGATGCTGAAAGCTCCAGCTGAATTTTATCTCCATTGCCTTCGTCGGCTTATTGTCACCTTTTCTAAACAGAAAAATCTTCCTACCTTTTTTAATATTTCTATTTACGGCTGAAATCATCGATGCAGTAACCGCTTTATGATCGCTGATTCCCTGTTCTGCGTCAACTGTTTCAGATAGTTCGGGTCTGTTTGTCACCAGAAGGTCTAATGTTATCGCCACGAGTCGGTTCTATGTTTAACTGTTCAAGGTAGTTTTCAGATAACGCGCTTCAAAAATTTCATGGATTCTTTGTCCCTGCCACCCGTTATAAACATTTGAGTCTCCCAGTCTGTATGTGGTAAATTAAAATTTCCACCCAGAACTATAACATGGTCGGTAAATCTACTCGAAATGTTTTCCAAATTTTCCTTCAGATGCTCTGCCACAACAGCTGCTGAGCCAGGGGGCCTGTAGACACATCCAATTATCATGTTTGAGCCTGCTTTAACCGTGACCTTCACCCAAATTATTGCACATTTCGGATCTCTGTCAATTTCCTTCGATATTATTGCACTTTTTATCGCTATAAACACGCCTCCCCATTCACTGTCCAGCCTGTCTCTGCGGTATACATTTCAATCTGAGTTTAGAATTTCATTACTGTTTACATCTGGTTTCCGCCAACTTTCCGTCCCTAGTTTATTAATGAGAGCTGTTCTGGGACCTTTCTATAGACGCTCCTGCAGTTTACTATTACCATATTAATATTGTTATTCCCTGTTGCGTGTTGCCTACTGCTACCTTCTCGCGTCTCAGGAGGCGTCTTGTCGGGCCTAGGGAGGGAATTCTCTAACCTAAAAAACCCACATGTGCACTCCACACGTACTCTGCTACCCTTGCAGTCGCTTCCTGCGTGTAGTGCACGCCTGACATATTGAGGGGGACGCAACATTTCTCCACCTGATAGCGGAGGTCGATAAATTTGCACCCCAGATCTCCGCAGAATCGTCTGAGCATCTGGTTTAAGCCTTCCACTCGGCACCAAACCAGAGGACCGTGATCGGTTCTGAGAACGATACTACAATAATTTCACCCCGTGACCGAGGCTTTCCGCCTTCACCAACTCCGCCAACCGCCTGTATGAACTGAGGATGACCTCTGAACCCAGACTGCAGGAGCCATTGGTGCCGACATGAGCAACAATTTGCAGTCGGGTGCACCCAGTGCTCTCAGTGCTCTCTAGCGCCGGCAGGGCCTCCTGCGCATCTCAGATGAGACCCCCGGCAAGCAGACAGAGTGAACACTGGCCGTTTCCGCTATTTCTCTAAGGGCTCCATCACCCGCCTGATATTGGAGCTTCCAATCACTAATAAACCCCTCCCCCCCCCCCCTGTGCCTGCTCAGACCTTGCTGAAGGAGCGGCCACATGTCCACTCACAGGCAGAGCGGGCGATGCCACACGGCCAGCCTTCACATTCACCCTCTGCCTCGTGCGAGGCGAACGCCGCTGAAGCCGCCACTCCCCTTGGGGAGGGAGTGGCCCAACCGCGCCCGGTACCCGCGAAGAAGTCTCGACAGCAGAGACCGTGGGTGAAGCATGTAACACCTGGGGTGTACCATACGACGTACCAGACTCCCCACTGCCGCTCCACTCCATGGCAGCAGCCTGAAGACAGCTGACCGCGGACATCAGCACGTTCAGCTGTTCGTGAACAGTTGCCAGCTCCTCCTGCGTCCGTACACAGCAATCACACATCCTATCCATCTTAAGAAATCAACAATTTACTGTAGAGAGTTAATTAACTTTTAACTAGACTGCTAATTCACTAAAAGCGGCTGATAGATGACTAAACTGTGGTTACTAGACACTTCTTGTTGGAAACAATGAAAATAATCACTACCTTTCTCTGGACTGTATTCAAAACAAACACGAAATCTAAGGAACAGTATTACTAGTACTCGAAAATTAAAGCTTCCTAAAAGCAAAAACACACGGAAAAAGAAGTAAAAAAAAACACAGTTAATACTTAAATTTACGTAGCCTACTGCACAGCAGATATGAAGCAGACGGCAGTTACGACGACACCACACCATACCAACACATCTCTACCGCCTTAACAGGAACCAAGAATTCCACATTTTGTTCTTCCCAGTCTCCAGTCTCTTCATCAATACGCTCATTCAGTCTAAGGCAAAAAACCGACGCATAACGATGAATTATCCGAATCGGATGGATATCAAACACGTCTGCTTTACAGTTTCAGAAACATTGTATCATTCGTTCAAGTGGAAGAGCTTCACAAATTGAGCTAGTCAGTGACGTGTTAGTCCACCACTGGCCCTTATTCAACCAATTATTTGGTGTGGCAGTGATAGGGTTATTGGATGTCCTCCTGAGCGACACTATGCAAATTAATTCGTGCGTTAGACGGTCAAAATCCCGAGCTGGTTGGTGGGCCCTGCTAATAATTCTCCAAACGTTCTCAGTTTCGGATTGATCCGGTGACCTTGCTGGCCAAAGCCAAATTTGACGAGCAAGAAGACGAGCAGTAGAAACTCGCTGTGCGCAGCCGAATGTTGTTTTGGTGAAATGCATGCCCATGAAGGCTTGCCATGAAGGGCAAAAAAAAACGAGGTGCAGAACGTCATTGATGTATCGCTGTGCTGTAACGGTGCCGTGGATGACAACCAAAAGAGTCCTGCTATGAATTGATGTGACATCTCAGATCATCGTTAGTTGTGGTGTACGGTGTTTGGCAGTCTGGTTGGTAACCCATTGCTGCCCGGAGCGTCTCAGACACGTCTTAGATCTGTATTCACATTCACAACTGGTTTTAGTGATGGGTCCTGAATCGAAGTGAGCCCTGATGACCAGCGGAGGCGTGTCTGGGGACGAACTGGATAGCGGTCGCTTAACAACCTTACTGTCGCCCGCCATACGACCCGATAACCAGGAGTGAGGTTGTAGAGTGTCATTTCTTTTTATAGCAGAGCCCCTTTCGTTGTCATCCATGGCACCTTTACACCACCGCGATACGTCGACGATATTCCACGCCCTGTTTTGTTGCCCCTCATAGCACGCCATTAAGTGCTCACATTTCAGCTTGATAATGCCCGTCCGCCCGCTATGCTTGTCTCCGTGCTTGACAAACACTATCCGGGCCAGCAAGATCGCCGGATCTCTTCACAATTGAGAAATTTTGGAGTATTATGGTCAGGGCCCTGAAACAAGCTCGGAATTTTGACGATCTAACGCGCCAGTTATACAGAATTTGGCACAACGCCACTCAAGGGATATCCAACAAATCTATTATTAAGTACCAAGCCGAGTAGTTGCTTGCGTAAGTACCAGAGAAGGATCAACGCGTTACTACCTTTCTCAATTTATGAAGCTGTTTCTGTTGAATAAATCATGCAATTTGTCTGACATTACACTCATTTGCTTGTCTGTACATGTACATCACATCTACCGATTTTCGTCGTATTTGGATAACTCCCTCGCGCTGCGTCGTATTTTTTTCCTCCTTAGAGTGTACGTGCCGTATGTTTTAACATTATCGACCATTCTCCTCATTATGATGTGACTAGCGCCTCCTGTCAGGTAGACCATTCGCCAGGTACAAGTCTTTCGATTTGACGCCACTTCGGAGACATGCGCGTCGATGGGGATGAAATGATGATGATTAGGACAACACAACACCCAGTCCTTGAGCGGAGAAATTCTCCGACACAGCCGGGAACCGAACCCAGTCCGCTGCGCGGGATTAGCCGAGCGGTCTGTGGGCTGCAGTCATGGACTGTGTGGCTGGTGCCGGCGGAGGTTCGAGTCCTCCCTCGGGCATGGGTGTGTGTGTTTGTCCTTAGGATCATTTAGATTAACTAGTGTGTAAGCTTAGGGGCTGATGACTTTAGCAGTTAAGTCTCATAAGATTTCACACACATTTGAGAATTTTTTTGAACCCAGGCCCTTACGAGTGTTATTCTGTTGCGCTCACCACTCAGCTACCGGGGGGGGGGGGGGGCGGACCTCATTATGACGGTATAAGTGTGCATCGCCCTCAAGAGTTCAGAATATTGTTTAAATCCACAGCGGTGAAGCAAAAGGGTCAACCTCTAAGGAAGTGTAAGCCCCGCTTCAGAATGAAAGATTCTTTCTGCGAAAAATTCTATGTTGTATACAACCAATTTTTCTTGACTTTCTTATCACCCATAAACATTTGCGAAGTTGCAGTTCTGTCAAAAATGAATCTGTCTTGGCTGATCGGTAGATCAGCCGACGAGAGAATTGGCTCCCTTAGAAAAAAGGTCGGATAGGAGTTTGTCATTCCATCCTTGTATTGATTCACAACACAGTCTAACAGTTCTATAAGAGGGAGTACAAGCAAAATAACTACAAGGACTCCAGAGTTCTTCAGGATGCCTAAAGACGAAACATTCAACAAAAAACTAGCAGCAAAATATTCATCTGTCTGTCACACAATTTTAGTCCCTCAGGAAACTTCACGACAGCGTATTTTCCACTGCAAAAATTCAATCTGGGCAATACTCATAGTTGTTTCGCTTTTCTAACGAATCGATTGTTGATTCATGTAGGGAAAAAAAGTTTTTAATCCGTCCACAGGACTTCGGCAGCTTCATCAGTATATTTCTGTTACACGGTGCCTGGGAGTGTATGTTAATAAGTATTACATCAGAGTGTAGTACTGTGTTAATCTGGGTAACGGGGTCACTTTCTTTTAATTTATCATTGACTTACATATTTAAACAATTACATGATGTCATTATTAACCAAAACTGTATTGAAGTATGATTCAGATCTGCAAATTTTGAGAATCGTGTTAGCACATCATTCTGTTACGGACTCATTCGACCTTTGTTGTTACTGCGTTCGGAATGCTGTTAGTATTACAGATTTTTCTCTGGTTATAATGAGCACGAAATCCTATTAATGTGAGTCATATGTCACTTGTATTCCATTCACTACGCTTAAATAATATATGCCTTTTCAGTCGTAATGAGTTGTTAGTATTAAAATTGTAACATCGTGTTGTGTATGCAAATTCTGAATAATCATGCTTTTGTTACGCAGGCAGCTGGGCTGCCATCTCTTAACAATTCATGCATCTGTTTACGTGTGTAACTAGTGCACTGCCACTTCTTTGCTAACCTAGAAAAACGACTGTAAGCAAAACAGATAAATTCGACACGAAAATGGGACTGTTGCATAGAAAGTTACGAAATATTGACCACGTGTAATGAAACCAGTTTAATGCAATTTCCACTGTGACAATACAAGTGTTATTTGGGTAGAAACAGTATAACAGGTAACAATGTTCCTTTTGGCGCTATAATAGCTGTAAAAATGATGATGAAAGGCAGCGAAACATGCGTTGAAAATGAGTTTCTCAAAGTAACTTCCTTCATTTAAGGGATACCGCTCTCGGAATCTGTGGATTGGCGTTATTTGACAGACCTCATATAATCCAAAACGTGTTAATTTTTTTTGAGCGAAATCATCATACCATTGATCTGAGAAGCAATTCGAAATGGTTAACATATCAAATTGTGCAGCAGAAGTAATTAAAGAAACTATGTGTCTCTTTTTTTAATACGCCCCTTACCTATATGGTATCCAATAATTGCAAAATTCGTTGATTGTTTGGGTGAAATTATCATTATTATAATTCACTACGCTTCTTCACACATAAAAATTATTTTCTTTTAATACACAGTAAAAATAACTAATTTGTAGATGGCTTTAGTAAGGTAACAAATTCAAGAAAATAGTAACAGTCGAAACTGTAACTAATGTTTACATGCATTACTGAGCCATTTCCTGCTAATAGACTCACCACAGTATTTGCAGAGCGGTAAAAGAAAGTATAATACATAGATAAAAGTTTGTAAATAGATTAAATAACGTAAACTCTTGGAATGTTAAGACGGTAGGCGTCCGAAATGGTAGAAGCGGAAATGTTATGGTGGGTGGCAATGGGGGTAGTCGCTCTTCCTGATTTCTGCGGTGAAAACTTTTTATTCATTGCAAAATTTTCATACATTTCAAGACATCATTATCTGTGACTTTACTACGCCGTAGATTTCGCATTGACTAGTGCGACGAGAAATATTGCAGCGTTGGCAGCGACTTGTGTTTCGTTATTAGGCCCGTCAAAGAGAATTTTAGCTTCTTCTTGACTGCACTGCAGTCGAGGTGGATGAGAAGATTTGCAGAACGTTGACAAAATAGTTACCAGTATGTTCTCTGCAGCTTCCTTACACTGTCCCTATCGACCTACAGGGGTCGAAACAAACACTCTTGCAAATGGATTCCAGCGCATATCCCCAACCCAAAATAAACACGGCTGCACGCGCCTAACACCCGTTCCCAAGTTCCACAAGGACATAACCTCCTCTTGCTGCACAACTTTACCAAACGAGTGCTTTACCATTTATCTGTGTTCAAAGGAGACCCGTCACAGTTACAGAGCTACAGTCGGGTTTCGATTGTAGCACGCTCGGAGAACCTGATTTAGAATACCGTAGATGTGTTCATCTGTACTTTATCCATGGCCCCAACAGCATATTGTCTACGCTAGAAGAAAGAGCAATGTGAAACATTTTGAAGGCCTGAAAGTTATACAATTAGTAAAATCCAGGGAGTGCAACTCAGTTCAGATGCAGTTGTAAAATCACTAGGCTGTTATGGATAGATTGAACCGACCAATTTGAGGTTGTTTTGCAAGTTTTTCATGTCATCCAATGCTGGCCCGACTCACGGTTCACCAAAAAAACCATAAGGAAAGTAGAGTCAAGAGTTGTTTTATAAAATTTTACTTATGCCAGTCAACGTTTACAAATGGAAGGCATCACACGAACCCAATACATCAAGTCACATGATGTGATGTGAAGTTTTGTAAGCTAACGAAGATGGTATTAAACTACGTTTCTAGAATTTACACTTCGTTCATCCACTATGAGGAGTATTAGTGATATTTTAGTGATTATGTTTCTTTTTAACCAATAGGAATTTCTCAAGTTTTCATGTGTTTATTTTTGTGTTACATCTACTTAGTTTTCTGTTTAATAGTAACTCTGCCGGCCGGGGTGGCCAAGCGGCTCTAGGCGCTACAGACTGGAACCGCGCGACCGCTACAGTCGCAGGTTCGAATCCTGCCTCGGGCATAGATGTGTGTGATTTCCTTAAGTTAGTTAGGTTTAAGTAATTCTAAGTTCTAGGGGACTGATGACCTTAGAAGTTAAGTCCCACAGTGCTCAGAGCCATTTGAACAATACTAACTCTACTGGTATATAAAGACAATACCTTTGTGAATATTTAAAGCTTTACTGTCTAACTCGTTGGCAGCACTTGATTTGATGGTAAGGGGTATTTAACTTTACATAGTTAAATCGAAAAGTTCATATTGATAATATAAAAGACGTACTTTGCGTTTATTAATTGTGACGGAGTGTCGCTTGGAGTGGGTGGCGGTTCTCTATCGGAGATTGTATGAAGCAGAAAGGCGTCCAAACAGGACGAACGTGCTGCTATCCTTTCGTGGCTGCCGAAGGAGAATCACCCTGGTGGACATCTATCAGAGAAAGAAGTATGTGTATGGAGGAGCACGTCTGTCGAAAACCACCATTTTGGAATGGTGGGTCAAGTTCCGTGCCGGTCGCGTTTGCACACAAGGTGCCAGTCGATCTCGGAGGCTAGCCTCTCATCCGTTACGGAAGGTACTCGAGGAACAACCCTATAGTACTCATTTCTTCCCATTCGATTATCACGCCTAAATTGCCATAAGAAAGCCTTGAAGAGTCGACGATTCTTCTCGCACGTATTCACTCAGCAGGCCACGATGTTTGGTACGGGTTACCATCAGTGTGGTGCGCCAGTTGGATGGTGCCTCAATTTTCAATACGATTTTGGCCGATTGTCATACCGATTCTCGACTAAACGGCCTTCGAACGGAAATCTTTTCATCGCACCATATATACATTCAGTGTTCGAGGCCAAGAGTGTTGATCTCTGGGACCTCGATGCAGGCGGCAAATACGGCACCACACCGCCTCCCAACTCAGCTGCCCTCTCTTTGTCGTACCTGTCAGCGGCAGCGCATACCGAGCTCCCGCTTATGCTGTCAGGCTCCGTGGACGTCTCGTGGAACTGAGCCGAGAGGAGATCTGTCAGCGGCTGTCGATGTCCTGGTGAAGGCGGTTAAGTGACAGCAATGCCCAGAGTGGGGTATGAAGAGCTACGGCTGGCTGCGTCAGGTCCAAGCGGCGCAAGATTGAGGAGACCGTATTTCATGCCTCATAGCACGAGAACGCGGCTGGATCCCGGCGGGTAGACCGAAGTAGCAGCAGAGTGCAAGGGTGCCAAGAGTTTGGGCGGGGGGACACCAGAAGAGGGTTCGAGGCCCAATAACGCCGTTGGCAGCTGCATCACAGGTACATCGTTGTGTCACACATAGGGTAGCCCAGTTGTCCAAAGGTGACCGACTGATTACAGGGGTTTATAAATACCGCTGTCAGGATCCTGATTACGTGAAACAGGTAAGAGAGCTGCACCTTTCCATCATGGCGAAGCTGCTCGAAGTGTCGTCAGTGAGCGAGGACCTGGTCAGTGCTCTATGAAAGTAAGTTGGGAGGTGAAAACAGCTCGCTGCTGAGGCTGCCGGGTCGGCATTGGTTATTGACTACGTGGTCAGTGCTAGGAGCTAGGAACATGGCACTGCGGCTACAAGCATAGTTTGATCCATTATATAATGAAGTATGTAACCTACCTTCAAAAAATACTATATTCAAACAGTCAACCATTTGACATAAGCTTAGTTTACTTCCTGTGATATTTAGTCCTAGGGCATACTTACATAAAAAATGACAACTTCGGAATATTCCCCCCTCCCCCTCCCTGTATAAATTACTGGGAACAGTCTTGGTTAAAACTGAAGAAAATACACACACACCCACACACCCACACAGCCACCCATCCACCCACACACGCTCCCACCCACCCACCCACACACACACACACACACACACACACACACACACACACACTGGGAAGCGCTGGCACGAACGAACACAGTGTACGCAGTAATTGGAGTTTTGACTACGAAATAATACTTAGAGAAAAGTATTAATAAATTATCGATTGTCCTTGTTACTTGTGACAAACACATTAAGACATTGTTGTAAGAATATATGCCATCAACTGTTATTTTTGAAAACTTTATCTAGGCGACTAGTTTCAATGCCTCTTCTTCGGGCCCCAGTAAATTGAAAGTCTGCAGTATTCCAGTCGTGTAAGTACATAATGCAGGACAGTGTGTGTTCTCCACGCAATTAGCTCTTTTATTTTTTTCAGTTGCATCGGAATGCTGCGGAAGATTCATTTTTGATTTCCGAACTTAGCGTACCATAAGCAATAAAATTAATAAAATTCGACTGCCGTATGGTGCCCTTCTCAGAAATATTCCCAGACAACGTACACCGCTAACAATCAGCGCACAATCTTTAACTGGTTCCTTGATATTTCATCCGAAATCTCGACAAATATAAAATTGAATAACAGTTTAATGTCACATAAGTAAAGCTTCACATGAAAATCGAAATACTTGCAGTTTCGATGACAATAAGTACGGCCTATTCATTTCAATTAACCCTCGCCCAGTCCTTCGCTTCTCTAACGTAAGGACACCGGACGAAGAGTTAGCTACACTCAGCAGTCATCACTTGTGCCCTCAGGTTCCTTCAATTTTTCAACTTTCTGCTGGATGCATTCGAATCTCTCTCTTTCGGACTGAAGCGCCTAGAACCGCACGGCCACCACGGCCGGCCCCATTATATCAATTGTAATATAAATAATAAAGAAAATGACTGTGTTGAAAATAAAAAAAACGACGAATGGAACTCTATCCAGCGATCCAGCTGCTTGAACGCCAACCACTTGTAACACCGGAAATGCACATCCTCCTATTTCCATCTATTGTACTATAAATTTGTTTTCCTTATTTTGTTACCTGAATATATAACATTTCTGTGTCTTCGTATATTGTAATTGTTTTACTATTTGTGTGTATATATATATATATATATATATATATATATATGCATTTATGTCGATGTATAATTGGTTTGTTTCGTAAATATTATTTGTATTTATACGCTGGGTCTGGCCTAGGGAAAACTATGCTATCGAACGGACACATCGATAGGTCGTGTGAAGAATCAAAGTGTGTAGGATCTTTGAAGTGTTAACTCTGCCGCGTGGAGCGCGGGCAGGGGGGAGTCTGGCTGGAGTGGTGCAGTGGAGCAGGTGTGTTGTGTGACGCTCCCGCGAGTTGCCGCGCTTTCAGGGTTGGGCAGCATGTAATTGCGCTCGACTTGCTATGATAGTTTCTGACATGGTGTCGCGAACGGGAAGCATTAGCTGGCGCACATCAAGAGCCCGTTTCGCCTGGTGACCGTGTCGAGAAGAAGGCGCGCCAACATCCAGCTTCTGCAACAGCAACGGCCGACAATGAGTGACTGTCGCCACCTCCTCGATCGACGGCTTCAAACCTTTTATCAACCAACAAGGAAGACTGGAAGCACGTAAAGTTTTAGAACTGTATGGCAGACCTCAGCTTTTCAAACTGTACCATTTTCGTAACTATAATTACAGCAACTTAGCATGAACGTTTGTGGCTCATTGTCCCAATTGCATTACCAAGCAGGGTCCCTTCCTTTTCCGGAATGAACCCGAGTGTCGTTGAAATTCAAACGCCAGCATTAAAGTAATATTAATAGCATTTCACTGCTTTAATTTCAAAGTTCAGTTAAAGTATTCATAGCTGGCTACAATATTTAGATTACACAAGCACAAATTAAGAGTGCGAGTTTTGTTACCGTATTTTAGCTTACCTGTGACTGCAGCTCAGCTTGGTACGTACTAAATTTTACTATTGTTAATTGTTCAGAATCATCTAATTCAAGTTCAAAGTTAAATCTCTTGTTTCTAAATTGCGTAGATTCAAGTAGCTTTTGAAATGATTGTTGAGGTAGTCCAAGACTAACCATATTTTACTGAATTTCGATGTGCTTCAGAAAGAAAGCTCACTATTAACTTCAGTCACTAAATTAACTTTCGATTTTCCGGTTTTATTAATTCTTTTGCTAAATTAAGTCAGAGTGTAGCGAAATTTATTACTTCTGACAAACTTTCAGTTTTCACACTGCACGTGTCAACCTTCAGTTGCCACGCTTCTAGTGCTAATTATATGTGTAATAACCTTTCTTTTTCAGTTACTATAGTAATTGTCCTTAGAACCGGCGACCATAATTTCCCCCAAATCTCAAATATCTAATTACCGCTAGTTAATTGTTAACGTAACGGCTGCACATTTACTCTCTTTATTAACTTTACCCCTTTTCAAAAATAATTTCCACCTGTTTCATTAGCATTTTTCCTTTTACTTAGATGTAACCCTTTCCTCCCTCTTTACCGATAGATTAATTTCGGTGACGATTGCTTTTCCCAAATTTCCATTAGGTACACGCGGTTTAATTTTTCACTGTCATTAAGGTCGATAATTGAGGGGGAGGTAACACACTTAAAAAAAAGAAAGCTCTATATTGTTCGTTGAATTTATTCAGGGCGGAGATCCGTTGGTACCCGTTCAGTTTGTTGGATGGTCCGTTCGCTCAGTTCTTTTATTAGATTGGACAGCTAATGCTCTGACCGCACACGTTGAGCTACCGTGCCGCTACCACTCGGCTGCAGCCGCTGGCCACGCACAAATATATACTCGACGACCGAAATTATCTTGAGATTTTCTCAGTAATGCTTGAAAAGTACGCACTACTGCTTATACATTTTGCTGTCCTCATGGATTACTACGAGTGTACGAAGTTTACAGTAAATCCGCGTTCCAAACGTCGTGGCCTCCCCTTGTCAGAGCTGGATAGTGACAGATGGTGACGCGAGACTGGACGCGCACGTAGCTTATGTATCAGCCGATAGAGGACAGTATTGGATAGGGGGACTGTGATTTAGTTTCGATTGTGCCCAGTAGAGTGCACTAAAGTAATAGAATGTTTTTCATATACAGTTCTAGTATTTTCATTAAGTGTTATTATGTGCCGGCCGCGGTGGTCTAGCGGTTCAGTCGGCTCGCAGCCGTGCTAGCGTGCGGAGCTGCTCCGCGCGCCGTGTGACGCTCCGCTCTTGGCGGTGTTTACTTCCGCGTCGCGGTGTTTGTGTCTATCGAGTCCAGTACTAACGTACACCATGGCGCACTCGTACCGCCGTGCAACGATCAAAGTAACGTTTCAGGCCGAACATCCACGACCCAGAGCTTTCGAAGTCGAACAGTTCATACGTGAGGATCTACGTTTGAACCCCCAGGACGTAATCGGCATACATTTTTCCATCACTGGAAGTGTTGTCAACATCAAGATGTCGACGGAGGAAATTTGCAATGACATAATTCACCGTCATGCCACCGGACTGAAATTTAAACACTCTGATGGACATATGGGTGCTGTGACAGTCGCCCATGCTGGTTTCGGTCTCCGGACATTGCGGGTGTTTGAACTCCCGTTCGAGGTGCCTCAGGATGTGGTCATTGCCGCTTTCCAACCATATGGCACCGTCTTGGGTCACGTCGCGGAGAAGTGGCAAACATTTACGACCTACCCCGTATTAAATGGCGTCAGGCAAATAAAAATTGAGCTGACGAAACATGTCCCATCGTACCTGCTGATTGGCGGTGTGAGGGCCATCGTCATGTATGATGGACAGCCACGAACGTGCGCAGGATGTGGCCGGGAGGGACATGTACGTTCCGAATGCTTACACCGCCGTTTAATACAGACGCCGTTACGTGAAGAGACCCAGGCTTCGACGGTCACGTCCTTACACATCACCTACGCCAAGGTTGCACAGGATCCCGTCGTACCAATCTCGATTGCGCCAGCAGCATCGTCAACGCCACCCGCCGCAGCACAACGCGCCGAGGACACAAGCACGGCGTCACCTCCAGAGCTCGCTTCAGGACCGTCCGGTTTGCAGACCGAAACCGATGTTCCTGTTGGAACCATGGACGTCGACCTCGGTGTCGTGCCGACGTCTGCCTTTGTCCAGACGGGTTCGGCGTCAGACGACGGGCGACCACATTCTGATTCAGAAGGCCACATCAGAAAACAGCGGTCGCCTCGCAAACACAGGAAACGACGACGAACGCCTTCCGATGACGCCCTTTCTCAGACGGCCCCACGAGATGTCGACCTGATGTCTGACGGTGATCTCCCACATTGCGTCCAGTCACGCGATGTGGCAGCAACAGGAGCCCCTCCTGTGACGCCTACTCTCCCAGCCAGGGACGTGTCCTCGCCGTTGTCAACGAATGATGACGGCGGTCCCCCTGCCACTCATGTTGCGGAATCCACAACACCCGTTCCGGAAGTACGTGACCGTCACATGTCCACGTCGTCAGATTCCTGGGCCGATGACGTTGAAGAAGAAGCGGAACAGACTGCCAGCGTGTCTGCACAGGAGTCCACCTCGGCGACACTGGGGCTGGCGTCCCGCCAGTAATTATCACCACTGCGGGACCACCGGCGGGCGTCCACCTGCCGGCTACTTCTACCGCACGTTCTGCAAATACTGAGGATGGCCGCACACAGCACTATCGTATCGCCACGATGAATCTTGCCACCATTCGTGCCCCCCATAAACTGGCCATGTTCAGAGACACTATTTACTCTGCGGATGTGGATATAGCACTCTTACAAGAGGTGTTTGTGGCTGACTTCCTAGTTCCCACCGGATACAACGCCCATGTTTCCCCCGCATCCGATACCGGTAGCGGCGTCGCCATCCTGCTACGCGACGGACTCCCTGCAGAGGACGTCATCTACGTCCCCACTGCGCGAGGTATGGCCCTCACACTGTTCGGCGTGCGTATTATTAATATCTACGCTCCGTCCGGCACTGGCCGCCGTCATGACCGACAAACTTTTTTTGCCGAAAGCGTCACACCCCTCTTCACCGGTCCGCAGGACGATTTGGTACTCGGTGGGGATTTTAACTCGACACAAGAGCCCGCGGACCAACTCCCGCGACATTCCCCTTGTGCATCTCTCTCAGTGGTCATCGACCGTCTCCGACTTGTTGACACATGGAAGAAGCTCCACGGAATTCAACCGGGCTATACATTCTACACCTCTCACTCGTCCAGCCGCTCCCTTGCTGATGGCACACGTCATGCGGAAGTCTGGCCCTTGGCCTTTTCAGACCATGATGCATACCTCTGTGACGTCACTCTCGCCCGACAGCAAGTGTGGCATAGTCGTGGTCTGTGGAAACTCAATGTCGCTCACCTGACCTCCTCAGACTGTCGCCGTATGGTCGAAGAAGCGTGGGCACGCTGCCACCATCGTCGAGAAGGCTATGACTCCACCTTATCATGGTGGATCTCCTGTGCAAAGCCGACCCTCAGGAAGACTCTGATGAGTTTTGGGAAGGAATTAAAGGCGTGGCAAACTAATACCCTGCACTTCTACTACACCATTCTACGTGACTGTGCGACGATGCCTTTCTCGCCAGCCCAGCAGTCGATGGTCCATCGCACGAAGGAGCAGATCTCCTTGATCATGCGGCGTAACTTGGAAGGCACTGTAGTCCGTTCTCGAGCTTCTAATCGAATCCCTCAAGAACGTCCGTCGATGTACCACCTCCTTCAGGAAAGACAACGACGACGACGAGCTCTGATCCAAGTCCTCACTGATGTGGAAGGGCGCCGGCACGACACCCAACAAAGCATCGGTCGTGCTCTCCATGCTCATTTTGCCGGGCTATACGCAGCCGTACCGCATTCTGCAGCACTGATCACAGAAGTCGCTCAGCTCACTACGAACACTCTTCCGGAGGATGCAGTGCATGACCTCCAAGACGACGTAACCACAGATGAAGTGGTCGATGCTATCAAGGCGGGTTCCGATAACAGGTCTCCTGGACCTGACGGTATACCCATCGAATTTTATAAAAGTTTTCAGTATTTGTTGGCTTCCACATGGACGGTAATCGCACAAGAGCTGATGTCACCGAGGACAGTGGTCCCGAGCGCCTTTCTAGAAGGAATTATTATCCCCGTACATAAACCGCGCGGGTTATCGAGGGTCCAGGACTATCGACCAATTACTTTGCTCAACAGCGACATGAAAATATTCACACGGCTACTGGCATCGCGACTCAAGAAGGTCGCACGTTACGTCACATCCTGCGACCAGACTTCCCTCGGAGGCGACAACAACATCCGTACGGCCCTTTGCCGTTACAGAGACATGATAGCATTAGCGCATCATCAGCGTCTCCCTGGCGCCTTGGCTTCACTGGACTTTAGCCAGGCTTTCGACCGTGTTGACCACTTCTATTTACGGACAGTTCTTCAGCATATGGGTTTTCCTGGCGGTTTTGTAACAGTGGTTATGCGGCTGTTGAGTAGTGCAACCTCTAAAATCATGTACAATGGTCGTCTTACACCGTCCCTGGTCATCGCACGATCTGTACGGCAAGGATGCCCTCTTTCCACGATTTTGTATGCTTTCGCCTTGGAACCCCTGCTCCAGGGCATGCGCCAACGTTTGGAAGGCATGGCTGTGCAAGGCCACCGTTTTTGTTGTACAGCCTACGCAGACGACATAGTACTATATCTGCGCAGTGAAGATGAAGTACGAGCAGCACTGACATGGGTGGCGACTTACGGCGAAGCGTCGGGGAGCTGCCTCAACGTGTCAAAATCCAAAGTCCTGCTCATTGGTGAGGGCTTGCCGGAGAGATGCGCTGCCCCCCTTAGTGTCGCCGCCAGCATACGGTGTCTTGGACTTGATTTCACAGCAGACCTGCGCCGCTCTGCGGCTATCAATGGTAGACGCTTGCTACAGACAATCAGGGCAAATCTCGCCGATCACCGGCTACGAGCTCTCGACGTTATCCAACGCGCGCAATACGTGAACATGTATCATGCTTCCCGTATACCACACGTGGCTCAAGTACTACCAGTCCCAAATCTCCTGGCGCGACGACTGTTGATGGCTTTCGGCTCCTTCGTCAGCTCGGGGATGTTATTCAAGGTGCAGTATGAATCCCTTGCACTGCCACGAGATCGTGGCGGGGTGGGACTCATCCACGTGCCGACTCGTGTCAAGGCACTATACGTCAGCTCCCAACTCAAACTTTGGCATCGTTGCCCGCAGAGCCTTACTAGCCTCCTGCTTCACAACTTTGCACCGGCCTCCTTGTCCGCCCCAGTACTGATATCGACCATTCCAACCCCCTTTTATTACATCCAACGATTTTTCCTGGAGTTCAGTTATATGTACCGGTCCTTACCACTTACACGTTTGTACCTCACGAAAACAGTCTCCGAATTGTTACAACAGTGCCGCCCGTCCAACCCCATCGAACGTAAGTATCCACAGTACGTGTGGCGACACATATGGAAGGCGATCCGTGCGCGTTTTCTCGAATCAGACGTTCAATCAGCGTGGTACATCACCGTGAATGGCAAACAAGTTAACCGAGATCGTCTGCACCGCATCCATCTCGCCGATTCATCCGTCTGCACCCACTGTGGCGTGGATGACACGGATGTCCACCGGTTCCACTGTGGCACAGCGCTAGACGTCTGGACACTTGCGCGGCGAATTTTGGCGTTTCTTACTCGCCAGACACCGGCTCAGATCGACGTCCACATGCTTTTGTACCCCGATAAGACTTTCTACCCCTCTGCCAAAACTAACTCTGTGAATTGGATCTGTGGCCACACGATCCGCTATCTTTTTACTTCAGGCGACAAGTCTACGCTAGGATATTGGACTTATCTCAACGAACGACACTGCGTCCTGATACGCAACCCACGCTATAAACAATAATTTTCTAATTTCTTACGGAGCACTTTCGATGACCCACCTAGTAGCTGGAACGTCCAAGCCCTGAGAAGCTGAAAACTGTATAAAACGAACCGAACTGAATAGATCTGCCACCCAGAACTCACGCCTACGCCATGAGAAGACACGTTTGGATGAGCTGGCATGCTGTAGGCGGACACTTCAGGAGCTCCTGTAAGAACTGGACTTTAACTACAAGTCGCATGACGACTTAAAAAGCTTTTCCTTATTTCTTCCTCATAGTTTGTTCTTAAAGGAAAAATAACTTTGATTTTGACTTTGAGAAACATTTTTTTTGTTCCAAAGGATTGCTTCTTCGCCAACTAGAGAAGGAGACTCATTTTTGTTTACTGGAAGGAGAAACCAGTATAATCGGAGTCTTTCTTTTCTTTCGAAAAAAAAAATTTCCTTATTTATTCCTCACAATTTGTTCTTAAAGGAAAAAGAAATATTGAGTTTGGCTTTGAAAAAAAAAAAAGCGGTAGCGTGCGTTGTTTCTGTTCATAATGTCAGTGGATCGAGAGCAGCTGCCATAAAATATTTTTATAGGAAACAAAATAAAAAAAGATGGATAGAGCGTCTGCCATGTAAGCAGGAGATCCCGGGTTCGAGTCACGGTCGGGGCACAAAAAAAAATAAAAAAAAATAAATAAAAAAAGCGGTTCTGGCGCTGCAGTCCGGAACCACGGGACTGCTACGGTCGCAGGTTCGAATCCTGCCTCGGGCATGGGTGTGTGTGATGTCCTTAGGTTAGTTAGGTTTGAGTAGTTCTAAGTTCTAGGGGACTTATGACCTAAGATGTTGAGTCCCATAGTGCACAGAGCCATTTTTTGTTATTATGTCTTTTTGTGTATGTAAAATGTTATAAATGTGTTTTAGTAGTGTGAATGATGCGCCAGTGTTGTTTAAGGTTAATATGAAGACAATTGTTTAACGAGTTATGTAGTAGGATTTAGTGTGGGAACATTTCGAAGAAGTATGGATATGGACAAATGGGATTTTTGTAGAATAGTTTTGTTAAGTAAGTTTATGGTAAAGGGAAAGTTAATTCAGGTTTAAATAACAGTAGTAAATAACTTTATGCATAAGCAAAATTTCAGTATATTAGATAATTACGTCGGTAAAAAGTGCAGTCGTGAGGTTTACTATTTTGCGATTGGTTATGGATGAAAAGCGCGGACTGACGCGGGAGAATGTTGTTTTGCTATTGGCTGTTAAGTAAACTGACCAATGGTAAAGCAATATTCTTCGCGCGCCTTTCTCTGATGGTAGAGAAGACTTAGAGTATTCTAGAGAGGAGTCGAAGCCTAGCCATGAAACAGATCAGACGTGTGTAGTAGAAGTTCCGATGGAAATGATAAGTTGCCGGATCTAGCAGTGTTTCATACATCAAAAGTGTTGTAAAGTGAATTTTGTGACGAGAAAAGACCTATATTCCGCGTGGCGTATTGAGCAGTTCGGTGGTTAAAAACTGTAACTGCATTTGGTACCGACAGACTTAATATTTGGCCAGCATTATCAATCAAAAACAATCAGTATTTTTTTAGCTATTACTTTTCGGGAAATACAACACCATAAACTTGATAACGTGAGTGAGAGGGATTGTGAGTGACTGTGTTAAGACTAGCATGGGCTTGGCAGTGATACTTGTTCACCTAAGTTTCAGAATATATTAATTGAGGACAAAATTTCCAACCTTTCATTTCGTGTTTCTCCCGAAACGTAGATTAGCGACTTTAATTGCAGCCTGGTTCACGTTGAAGTACAGTAGGTTTCACTGGCCTTTCCTACTGATGATATACTGAGACAAAGTTCACAGGTAGGTGCAGGTCCGTCGAAAAGGGACGGAAAGAACCGCGCCGCCGCAGAGTGATCGTCAAATCAAGAACGAATCTGTGCAGCCCAGTGAACACGACAGTTGTCATCTTGGAGTACGGGAGTATCCACAGCACAGCCAACATGAAAATGTAGAAGGAAGAGGCAATCCTTAGCCTCCGACGGTGTTCAAATAAGCATTCTGGTCGATAATGACGATAGCGTGAATGGGTGTGCCCAACTCAGGGTTTGAGATACAACCGTAGAACATCGCAGAACCATTTTGTGCTAAATCTTCCTCACACTGCGGGCAAAAACGCGTCATTGGGCGGTCGGTACAGTCAACGCCTTGAATTATTTCATCCAGGCAAAATCATCAGTCCTCATGCCACACTGCACGCTTCCAGTCAACTAAAATACAGTTAACGTGTTTTTTGGCCCACTGTATAGGTGCAGCTTTATGTGCCGCTGTGAGGAATGTCTTTTGCGAGATACCGCACTCCTGAAGTACAAAGCATGTAGTTTTCTTCGCATATTTTCTGATGAACAAATATAGTTGTGTTTTCTTTAATTGATAGCAGTAGTTCCTGTCGTGTCTGAAATCAACTGTAATTGACAAGACGTGACAATCATTTTGGGCCGCCGTTGGTTACCATAGCACCAACAGTAACACAAGCGTCACTTCACAGCCCAAGGCCCGCAAGGAAGACAGGCGGTGGCACGGGAGTCACAGCACATGACACTGCAGGTCTCACGAGTGTCAACAGCCGTCTCTGGGGGAGGAGCGAGTAAATGTTTCAGACGAGTTCAATAATACTTAACTGCTTGTTTAAATGCATGCAGCCTCCCGATAGCACACAACAGAGCTAAACCTTTAGTGTGTACCTTTTCGATTACATATTGGTTTTCCAAGGGCCCTCCGCGGAGTCGAGCGAAGCGTGGCAGACAATCGGACTAGTGTGACGTCACAAGGTCGCTGCAAGGCCCGTATTTCTCGTGGACCCTGTCACTACTGTGACTTACACAAGAAGTGGACTATCACATGAGTGGCTGGTATAACATCTGCACAGTCTACAGCGCTCCAAAGCGACCAGTGTGCTGTTTTAAGGCGTGACTAGAATTTTTGTCCGGTGAGTTTATTTACCATACAGCTGATAACTCCTCGACCTGATAGGCCTCCACTGACAAATAACGTGCGTGTCGTGCACTCACGAAGCTGGAAGACTTGGCTGCTTAATTCACACGGCACTCCTCTAGTCGACTCGCTGCGGCTCACTTCGTTATCGTCGCCCGCCTACGCCACTAGCCCATCGCAATGTCCGGACGTATGAAAGGAGGAAGAGGCAAGATCGCTGCCGAAGGCCGTGGCACAATTACAGTGCTATAAGTGTCCGGAGATGGGACGCACAGCCATGACCTGCGACGGCGCGGTACTATGTGTGAAGTGCGGGAAATCGCGTACACGCAACTGCGACAAACCAAGGGACACCGCGGCCGAGTGCGTGAATTTCGGCGGCGCGCACGCTGCAAACACGCGCAGCTGCGGCTACCTGAAGTCATGGAAGCAGCAGAAAGCGGTCAGCAGTCATGAAGAGGCGGCCCATGAAGACAAGGTGGACACCCCGCCCTCCTACTCGAGCAGGGGAAGCGGGCCGCGCCACAGCAAACACGACGACGGCGTTTTCCGCGAAACGTTACGGAAAGTCAGCGATGACGCCACTGCCGCAGGAGAGGGCGGCCCTGACGGCGAAACTCGACGAGATGCGTCGCGAGGTGACACAACTGAGGGTAGCCCTTTACCTCGCATCTCGCACAACACCTGAAGAAGCGCTGACCCCCGCCAGTATGGGGGTAGACGCGGAAACGCAAACGACCGTGTCCCTGGCCGACGCGGAAACACAGTCTGGTAGGATGGTGATCATGGAGCCATGGACACCCACCGACAGCAAGAAGACGGCCCCCTTGGAAATAGCCTTCCCTTCTGCCTCTGCAGATACGCAGACGGTGGAAGAGACGCCCATGGAGACCGAGGGAGAAGAAGACGAGCCGTACTTTGTGTGCCTGCCCCTACCCAACAAGAACTGTGTGATGGAGGTACTCACCAAGATTGCAGACTCCCTTCGAGATGACAACTATCCCAATCATGGAAATCCGTACCCCTTGACGGAAACCGATATCTCTCCCGTCCCACACAAAACCTATTCATCCCACAGGGGGTGTGAACCCCTAAACCTGAAGATCAAAGGGAGGGAGCTCGTCCAGCGTGCGGATCTGGAGCTAATAGACTGCCACCCGATCTTCACTGATGCGGACTGGAGGTACATGACAGAACAAGCCGTCCTGTACATCCAACAGAACTCGCCGTCAGTCTGACCAAAATGTAGGACAGCCAGGAAACGAAGAAGAAGAAGCTGCCAGAGGCATCTGGCCGTTAATTCTTTGTTGCAGATAACCTAGAGGCCCAACCAGAACAAAAGGGAAAAACAACTCAACCAGTCAGGAACAGAGTAGGAACAGCTTCTCACAGCTTAAACTCCTACGACTCGGGCCAAGGATAAGGCCCGTCGTTTTAGCGTCAGAGTCAGCGGCTGCTTAATTCAGAAGAACAGGGCTCACTCTGGCCCATGGGATTCCACTTCCCAATTCGTCAGTAACACGCGAAACGCGTGAAAATTCCCCTCCGCTCTTCATGGCCCACGATTTGCCTCGTAAACCCAAAGACAATTCCCAACCGCCTTTCAGATCTGCTGTCTCCAGAAAAGTCCAGAAAAGCGCCGCGCCGGCCTTAAGCAGTCAGTTCATCAGTGCACCAGATGATGGGAACGCGATCGCTTGCGGGAAATTGTGCCCGTTGGACACTGAGACCTGGTCGTTAACCTGTGAGTCATTTCGTGAAATACAGAAACTGTTTAGACACTGAGGCCTTTGAGTCAGTTCCCACTGAAGGTTCATTCGATTGTTTTTGACTGAGGAATTATACCTGAGGAAATACACACTCTCTCTACATACCTCTACATACTGATGCAGCGTTTGGCTAAGAAGTAATATAGGCTGCTGGCTTATCCCCCGCTGCTTCACTCGCGTTTCCGGAGTAATTTTAACCAAAATAATTTTGTAAACATATATTAGAGCTACTGGAAAAATAGTGAATTAAATAGCCATTTCTTTTTCTATGCAACTCTGACAATAGCATTCTTTGATTTAATTCACAGATTTAAATATGATGTAAACTTCTCACGCTAACTAAGGCGGTAGAAGAATGCTTTTTTTCAGAATGTACTTCTCATGTAAGAGCGCTTCTCCTACCTGGAATCGGAGCTTTCTCTTAATCCTGCCTTACGACTTCTTGTGGTAATATTTCCACAGAAATATTCATCCCCTAACCCGTGTTTCATTATTTCTAACCGACAAATCAAAGCGCAGTATTGATAGATTTAGTTTTAAAAACTGTTAATGTAATATTTTGTTAAAAATTTTCATCCCTTATTTCATACCCTTAGGAGACGAATTTCCAAAACCACAGGAACACGTTATTTTTTTTTAATTTACAACCGAGAAGCTAACTACTAATTTCCATGGATTTGTCCCCAAAAATGCTTTCACAGTTAAATATTTAAACAAATCTCTTCAAGCCCTCAATTCAACCCACTTAGAGGTCGAATTTCTCAAACTGCTGAAACTAATGTCTTTTTCTATTTTTGACCGAGAAACAAAACACCGGGTTTCCTAGTTCTAGCTTCAAAATTGCCTTCATACCGACATATTTTCAAAAAACCTTTCATTAATCCCTTTCACCAACTTAGTGGATCCCTTCTTGAACGACGCCAACAGTGTGAGATCAAAACCCTCTCCAGATTTCAAGTTCCTCTCCTTAGCGCTCTGGACTCTACTATGAGAAGTCACTCAGTCAGGACATTTCCTTTTATGCAGGGTGGTGACGAACAGTCTGAAAAACTTGTAGGGGCGTTGCGGGGCAGGTTGTGCTGAGACATAATTGTTAAGAAAAAATTCAATACTTTGCCCATTTTCCCAGTGAATTGACATTGAAATTGGCAATCAGACTGTTGTACGTGCAAATTCAAACCGCCCGCCAGAGACAGTGTCGCCAAACACGTGCTTCGTTTGGTTTCCTAAAACCGAACAAGAGAGTGATACAAAAATTAGACATGAGACGCTACTAAAGATCGAATCAGGGCCAAACGCTGAGGTGTCTCGTGCTCTATTATCTACGCCATAGTAACAACTGACGCAAATTGTATCCGACCGGCCGCATGAATTTCTGTGCGCCACCAGCCTCATTGGCAACACCAACAGTAATTAACTCTGAAACGGCGTATCGCGTATCGAATCATTTCCTTAACGATTATTTCTCAGTATGGTCTCCCTTGCAACACCCTTACAACCTTTTCAGACTGTTTGTTACCGTCTTGGAGCCGTCTATCCAGTGACAGTATACGTGGGCACCATTGTGGTCAAATTTAGTTTCCTCACTGATGGTCTGTGCCAAAAACGTGACAGATGTGAGTAGAGTAAGGTTCATTTCTGACAGCAAAGGTCATTTCACCACTGTTAAAAACTGTATCACAACTACACTGACGAATCACTTACTCTGTCACAGAGCGAGGTAGCGTGTTTGTCAAAACACAGCATTCGCATTCAGAAAAACTGTGGTTCAAATTCAAATTTGGTTATATGGGGTTTTCCTAAATCGTTTAATGTGTATTTGCAGATAGTCGTATTGAAAAAGGCGGAGCACTATTTCCTTCCTCCTCCTTATAATATTGGAGCGCCTTCTCAAATGACGTCATCAGCGTCGTCGTCCTCGTCGTCGCCGCCGACACGTGAAGCCTTCAAATTTCTTCACATTACTCTTTTTTTTTATAAGTACGAATGGTAACAGGCCTACACTGATACCATTACTGCATTTCCTCTCACAATTTTTGAGGGATGGGAGGACGGCGTCGTTTTCAGCAACCGAGTGAAAAATACAAGAGACCGGAAAATTGCAAGTATGAGGTTCGTTCAAATGAAGCCTCGTCAGTGCGTCTACCTTTGCTTTACAAAGGTGACACCACGTAACTGCGAGTAAGGCGGCGCCATCTATTGGCAGAGAAACTGACGCATGCGCACCGTTTGATGTTGCATAGCGCCATTGTGGTTTCAGGCCGAAGAGAAGGTGGTCACACAAGTTATCGTCCACTACCGGGCATGCAGGAAGAACGAGGAGTGATTCGATTTTTGGCGGTGGAGGGAGTTGGAGGCCGTGAAATATATCTACGGATGAAGGCTGTGTACAGCGAACACAGTCTGAGTCGTTCAAGGGTTGAGGTACGGCGCGAACGATTTCTTGAGGAGCGCGAGTCACTGGAACACGATGCTCGTCCTGGACAGGCTCATCGTGTCATCATACCGGAAATGGTTGTGGAAGTGAATGCTTTAGTCTTTGACAACCGCAGAATCTTCATGGACGAGATCCATCGATTACTAGGTATTATGTTGAGCCCCACGCATACCGGGATGTATCAAAACTTGAACGTTCGAAAAATCTGTGAGCAGTGGGTTTCCCACCAACCGACCGCCGAAGGGCACAATACTTCGAGTCGTCTGCAACGTTGTCTGTCGCGTATTGCCACAGCTCACGAAACATGGTGTCACAGTTATGAACCGGAAAGCAAGCGTCAGAGCAAGCAGTGTAAACATGCGACTTCACCACTTCCAAAGAAATCAAAGGCCGTGCACACCAGTTCTCGTAAGGTCATGATGTCCTTTCTTTTTTGACCACAAGGGACCACTGATTGTCGAGTTCCTGGAACAGCAAACCACCATCAATGCTCAGCGTTATCAAGCCACTTTACAGAACCTTAGACGAGCCATCAACTCGAAACGCCAAGACATGTTGCCCAATGGCGTTATCCTCCTGCATGATAATGGCCGCCCACAACCGGTGTTGCGGTAAAGACGACTTTGCAGCAGTTTCGGTGGGAAACGGTGGAACATTTACCGTACAGTCACGACCTTTCACCGTGTGACTTTCATGTGTTTGGACCTCTAAAGCAAGCTATTTGCGGACATCGATTCGCAACGAACGACAAAGTGTGTGACTGGGTCGAGGCCTGGATCCGACAACAGCCTACTAGCTTCTTCAAGGATGGAATCAAATGGTACAAATGGCTCTGAGCACTATGGGACTTAACGTCTGAGGTCATCAGTCCCCTAGAACTTAGAACTACTTAAACCTAACTAACCTAAGGACCTCACAATCATCCATGCCCGAGGCAGGATTCGAACTCGCGACCGTAGCAGTCGTGCGGTTCCGGACTGAAGCGCCTAGAACCGCTCGGCCACAGCGGCCGGCTGGATGGAATCGACCGGCTAGTGTCGCAATGGGATAACCGTGCCAACAAAAAAATATGTTCAAATGTGTGTGAAATCTTACGGGACTTAACTGCTAAGGTCATCAGTCCCTAAGCTTACACACTATTTAACCTATATTATCCTAAGGCCAAACACACACAGCCATGCCCGAACGAGGACTCGAACCTCCGCCGGGACCAGCCGCACAGTGCGTGACTGCAGCGCCCAGACCGCTCGGCTAATCCCGCGCGGTCCGTGCCAACAGTGATGGCGACTGTTTTTGAGTATGTGTATTGTGAATGACTACATTTTTGAGTTAATGAAATCGTGACCGTTACTTTACACTAGTGATCGGGTATCATTTGAATGCTTCTGATTGGTACGACATTTTCCTCCTGAACTTTTTTCAAAATTTGCAATGTGTATGTGCCGCCAACAATGTTTTCTGTGCTTAAAAAGATTTTCTTGTATGTTCTACAGCACTGCGTGATATTTAACAATTAACTTTACTAATTTTAGGCTTTCTACGTTAATTATATAGCTTTTCTGTCTAATATTAGGCATCTAACACGGATGCCACCCTCGGTTCGAGCTGTTGCCTTTGAAATAGGCGGTTTCAAACTTTCTATTTATACTCTCCAAGTGTCTAGAGCGCTGAGCACATATCATGCTATTGAGGAGAGAGTTGTCTGTGAACGAGAGCAACATCAGTGCAGAAAATAGTAAATAACTTAGAAGCAATCTTGTTCGTTTAACTTTCTTTAATGCTGACGGGTTTCGATCTTTTTATCAGATCGTCTTCGGACCATGAATGTCTGTCGGAGGTGGTTGCGCATGGCAATCCTCTTGTTTGTGGCTGGTGGTATAATAATTACCGATCGCTGTTTTCCTATATATGAACTATGTTCCTTAAAATGTTAGAAAATAGTAGTAGAAGACTACCCACGACGAGTTCCACGTAGGAGTATTTGTAGCACCGCGAAATACAGTCACTATTCCAGCCTTTGATGGTACTTATCGATAGAGAAACAATCACTCGAGATTGCGTTGAGACTTAACGTTACGAATGGGCAGATGAAAATAAACGTTTATACATTCATGTGCAATGTAATACTTCGTGATCAGATCATTGGACCGTTTCTAATGCGTAGAATAACGTGACCGCTGTTCTTCTTTTTTTTTTCAGAGTTGTTCTTCGTGTTTAATTGCACTACGTGACGCTACGGGTACGTCAGAATATGTTGCTAAAAATTACGGAGATCCAGGTCATTTAGATGCAAATGTGTGAAGACAACTGGACGCCACATACACACATCGATGATCTGAAACAAAGGAATCCGTTTAGTGGCCTCCACGCTCACCAGATCATAACACCTGTCGACTGTTTTCCATAGCGTAATATGAAGACTATCGTGTATGCTACTTCTGTAACGTCATAGGAGGATCATATCGCAAGAAATCAGCAGCGACTAAAACATTGAACCCACCGCAGCACATATTTCTTAGCATACGCTGATGTCCACCATGCAATGAAGCTGTAGATCAAAATTCTGATCTAATCTTCGGGGTTCTGTGCATAGTATGCCACTCTTGTTGAGTTTCTTTGTCAAATGTGAACAGTGGCCCATCACTATAACTGAAACATTCTAAAAAATTCACGCCCCACAGTGATGAAACAGCGAGTTTCTGAACGTTGGTTTGCACTTGAATAACGAATCGTTTGCCATATATAGACAAAATTTCATACTTTCTTAATCATATTTCTGAAACTTCTTTCTGGAAACGCATTTCTGTACTACTGTTGGTTCTTTTAGTCGTCAAACAAATACAAGGTGCTCAGAAATTCCCATTAATAAGTTCTAGAATTTGTAAATGGGCATGAGTACACGAAATGTTGAGTAAGAACCAATGTCCGGTACGTACCGTTTCTGTGTTAAAGCCTTTTGAAACATGTTTACTAGGTAGGTATGCAACAGAGTAGTCATGGTGGACAGAGGTTACGTCGGAATGGCTGATGTTATTTGACATACGTTCTACCTTTCTGAGCTGGTTCGAGCCTCATTCCCGTGTCTGTGAGTATCCGACTAACATGGCTGAGTTGGAAGAATACAGCGACTGATCCTTGTGAACGGCGAAGCTCACGGTAATGCAATATCTGCTCGTCGACTTTACCAAGACCGTTCTCCACAATGTCTGACTCCATCGCATACCCTTTTCCCCACAATCACGCAACGGATTCGGAAAGGGTACCTTCACCGTCAGCAGGCATCACTGTGGTGCTCCTAGGAGCCGGCACACACCCGAATTGGAAGAAGCCGTACAGCATCACGTTGAAGACAACCCGTCAATGAGTACACGAGCAATTTCTGTAGCTATGAATGAGTGAAACTGTAAGACAAGTGATGTACTGGGTCACGCCTAATCACTCACTTGTATCCAAATCGTTGCAGTTCGGAAATGGTACGTTTCCTGACGTGGATTTCAATTCAAAATATTATCTACACATTCCTCTCTACAAGCCCTAGACGTTTATAATGGGTATATACACACACTCTGTAGACCTACTGGACGTCCTTGAAACTTATCTCGTGAACTAAAAATGACAATTAATGTAGAATGAAGGCTTTCACGACCGGTTGACATGGCTGTTGATATACTTTCCGGGATGTGAGGTCGTGGTCCAAGAACTTTTCTGCTACTTACGTTTCGTCCAGGACTGCGCTGGACTTCCTCAGAGGTTCTGCTCCGCTTCTAGAATTTGTAAATGGGCATGAGTACACGAAATGTTGAGTAAGAACCAATGTCCGGTACGTACCGTTTCGGCAAGACTCAGCGGAGCAGCGCCTCTGAGGAAGTCCAGCGCAGTCCTCGACGAAACGTAAGGAGCAGAAAAGTTCTTGGATCACGACCTCACATCCCGGAAAGTATATCAACAGCCATGACAATTAATGGATAGAAGATATTAAAGAGTGTACCATTGCTCAAAGCTTCGGTTCCGATAGCTGGGTGGCTGAACTTAGAATTACAACGCGTCTTCCCTACTTGCGGCAGCTTCCTTGTAACATAAGGGCGTGCTGAATTGTAATGCCTCCAATTTTTTAAGGTGAAAACTCCTAAAGCTTTTTACATAAACCAAACGTTATTAACATGTACATCTTTATACTTCATGTCTGCGTATACAGAGCCATCTGCCGTTAGAGGACTCGAAATTGTGTCGTGTAAAGTGGTGCCGTGTAACGTATGTCGGTGCGCGTGAGAAAGCTTGCTGTAATCGAGTTCCAATTTCGAGCAGTTCGTCCACACATGGAGAACCCTCAACTTCAGCGTGACAATGCCAGACTACACACGAGCCCTGCGGTACATCTGCAACAATCCGACGCCTTGGGTTCACTGCCATCGATCATCCTCTATACAGCCTCCACTTGTGCCCCATCCGATTTCCGTCTGTTTCTAAAACTTACAGAAGACACTGAGGACTTCACTTTGACATCGACGATGCGGTTCAAAAATGTTCAAATGTGTGTGAAATCTTATGGGACTTAACTGCTGAGGTCATAAGTCCCTAAGCTTACACACTCATGCCAGAGGGAGGACTCGAACCTCCGCCGGGAGTAGCCGCACAGTGCATGACTGTGAAGCGGCTCAAGTAGAGGTGAGTTTGTGACTGCATCAACAAAGTCAAACATTATATAGCGACGGGATCAAGAAATTAGTCAGTGGTTGGAAGAAATGTGTTAGTCGCCAGCGGGACTAAGTTTATTTAATCGTGTCAGAAGCATCGTACATAAAATCAAAATGATAACAAATACATATCAAGTATATAAAAAATACAAAAAGAGTATAAAAGTATACAGATATATAAGCAGGGTCAAGTAGTTTTTTTATTTTATGAAGTCTTGTACCAGAACCTGGCAACGTCCAGCGCTTCCGGGGTGGCATTCATCAAATCCTTGATGGGGCAGGTGCTTGGGCACAGCACACACTGCGTGAGGTGGATGGTGGTTTGAGTGTGTCCACAGTCACACAGCGCCGGTTCATTTGAGAGGCCCCATTTGCGCATATTCACTTTGGATCGCGTGACACCAGAGCGCAGCCTATTAAGAGATTTCCATGTCGTCCATCCTTCCATATGGCCGGGAGGGAGTTCTTCGTTTGGGACAAACCATTCCCCAAGGTACGCGTTTTCTTCTCGCCACGTTGCCAGCCCCACTTGCTGCTGTGTCCCGACGATGTTTTCTGCTGTATGCAGGAAGCTTTTTCTAGATTTTAGTCGACGGCGGGCTGGCTGGTGTTTGTACAGCGGGTGGGCAGGTGAGGTCAACGCCTTTGTCTTTTCCTTCCTGGCCGCTACTTTCCTTCTAATATCTGGTGGGGCCACGCCTGCCAGGCAGTACAATTTATCAGTCGGGGTTGGTCTCAGACAGCCTGTGATGATGCGGCAGGATTCATTAAGCGGTATGTCCACTTGCTTGGCGTGGCTAGAATTGTACCACACTGGACACGCGTACTCCGCTGTTGAATAGCACAAAGCAAGAGCTGTGGTTCTCACTATTCCAGGCTGTGCCCCCCCCCCCTCCCCCATGTAGTGCCCGTTAGTTTGCGCACTAAGTTGAGAAATAAATATGTAGACACGACGAATGGAAATATGGAGTATTAATAATGTAAGCTACTTATGTAAACCGCTAGTTCGCTGGTCTACAGTGGGAGCTATTTCTATTTGTAGGTGTAAGCTACACGTCGTAACCTTATCAAAGATAATGGGATGAATCGAACCATATTAAGTATCGAATTGCATCCACACTTGGCAAATATCTGCAGTTAAGCTACTATCAAAAGACAATTTTTTTACAACAAAATTTACAGGGTCGCCACCAACCCAAGCCCTTCCTAACATACAATAATGACTGACCTGGAATTAATTCAAATTTGGAATTCAATGGAAACAAGTGAAGTAACAGGACACACAGTATTATCCTTTACGGCATATTTATTCGTTAATAAAGATTTTTGAAATAGCGTGTACATCCTATGGGTACACTTAGCTGATGCCTGAACATGAACTACATTAATCTATTTTCGACGAGTGAAATTATATTGTACAATTTAACTGTTGTGATTAGTGAAAAGGTGAGGAAGGGGAAACTGGAAACATTCTGTCAATAATTTAATCTAGGTTCACACGACAGAGAAAGATCACAGGAATAACCGACCACCTTTACAAACTTGCACTAATTTGCAAAGAGGTTTATCTCCGTTGCAAGATTTGGTCAGCGTAAGTACGTGAGATGAGAAGCCGTGCGCCCACGTGCAAAGAACGCAGTTTACCACGTGGTGCATTGGGTCACACATTTATGGTTTCAAAGCAGAATTTAAGTGGAAAGCTCAAATACAAGAAGCGTTTCTTTTCTTAGGGAACAACTATAAAATGAATTTGTCACTACACCGGAAAACTAAATCGCCATGGCAGAAACCTTCCGATGATTCAAGGCCCGTTAATTAAACCATTACAAAAGTTCGCCTTAATTCACGAAAATCCGATGTTTCAACGAATTTATCCCGCACAAAACATATTAAATTAGCACTGGAAAAATCTATCGGTATGCAGTAGGAAGAGGAAACGTACATGGTTTACCAAACCCGTAGTAAAATACGAACGCAAGCAGATACTATCACCAAGAAACAACAAAAAATAGAAGTTCACTAGCTGTTCCTAATCATGTTCAGTAATGGATGCTCCACACGACGATGTCCCAAAGGAACAAAGCCAATTTTCTCCACAACTGTTTTTAAACACGATCATGACCTATTATTAACCGATTGTACCACAGTCCGAGCAGAAATTCGTAAGGTTTCAGTTAGGCTGAACGACTTAAATATTTCAACGAATTTAACGTAGGAAAATCGCGATTAACACAACATTCTACTTTGTCATTAGTACTAGAAGCCTTACTTGGGAGCTGCGAACCGTACTCACCAACAGCCTAGAGAAGAGTGCTTGCTCTGCACAACGCTCGTAGCAACCCCTGGCTGAGACGGAAGAGACCAGAGGGGTCATTTCCGCCACCAACCTGACAAACACACAAATCTCGGGACAAAGGGATGAACCTCGGATGAACCTCTTTGCTCGGGTAAGCAATTCTAAGTTGGTGAGCGTGAGAAGCCTGCCAAACAACACGCACTCATCTTCTGCTCCCAGCAGACGACAACTAACTAGCTTCCACCACAAAATAAGCCCGAAAAGATACGTAAAACACCAATTCACTCACATTCAACCACACATAAGGTAACATAATGGAAGGGCATGATAAATATGGCTAATGATTTCACGCAGAACATAAAATTAGAATACAATACATTGAAATACTAGTGCAAGGCACCATTTGCTTGCATTTTGAATTGGATATGTAGTGAATTACTTTAAGTTGCACTGCTCAGTCTTTCTGGGAGAGCTAATAAGCAATATCGCAATTACGCAGCGGATCAAATGAGACGTAACTGAATCATATGAGACAAACATGTATGAAAAGACTCGACAGAGACGTTTCAATAATACCAACAAGCTTTAAGAGTTTTCACATAAAAGATTCAGAGGCATTACTTTCCAACGTGGCCTCGTGTACCTCATAACAGCGCGTCCCATAATAGCACATTTACTACCGGATAAATCTGGCTGATCGTTTGAAATCCAAGTGATGTGGCTACTTTCAGTGCGTTAATTACAAGGAAGAGAACTCTGTCCCCCTCTGCTCTTCGACTGCCCCTGAAAGCGAACGAGCCGCGAATTTTTCCGCGGTCTGGTGGTGGTGGTGGTGGTTAGTGTTTAACGTCCCGTCGACAACGAGGTCATTAGAGACGGAGCGCAAGCTCGAGTTAGGGAAGGATTGGGAAGGAAATCGGCCGTGCCCTTTCAAAGGAACCATCCCGGCATTTGCCTGAAACGATTTAGGGAAATCACGGAAAACCTAAATCAGGATGGCTGGAGACGGGATTGAACCGTCGTCCTCCCGAATGCGAGTCCAGTGTCCGCGGTCTGAAGTTCCTACTGAGTCGCTGTTACACTAGGTGTTCCCCGGTGAGTATCTGCTTTTTAAGTCAGCCACCTACGGAATAGCATCATAGGCTGATAGCTGACTTTTGAGTTTTGGAAGAAACGAGGAAGGTGGTACCAGATCAGGATAAACAGTGAAGATAACAGTAGCACCGTAAATTTTACTACCTCTCCTTGTTGTAGAAGCTTCTGCGGGTCTTTCCACTCAATATATAGTTAAAAATAAAAATTTCGTAACAACCACGAATCAGCTCAGGCAGAAATAAAGTCGAAATAGACTCTGTGTATGTCCGCTCGTACTACGACAGTTAATCCAGGAAAGAGAGTGGCAGGAGCGTTAAAAGCAAACAGGCAGGTCCCAGGTGCGGGAATTGCGCTGTTTCCGCCTGACGACGACTGCCGCCACGGTGCTTTATGGGTTAACGGCCCCCAAACAGTAAACTGACTACACGGCTGTATCCGCCAGAAAGGGGTACTTCGCGCGTCCACGTTGCCCGGAGGTGGGAGTCTCGTACGTTGCTGGGTAAGGGATGAGAATTTGATGTGGGAAGCCAATTTAATTCTCCGTCTTAAGTCTCTTTTCTGCATTTTCCAGACTACTAACCCAAACAGCAAAAGTACACTAATGGAAAACGCCACATGTACAAAAAATGCTGATCACATATAAAAGAATTTTTGTACGCTTGTGATTGGATTGAGCGTTTCTTGAAGTGGAGCACACCACATATTATCTTGGATGGAAGATCATTGACAGACGGAAGTGTTCAGTTCTGTTCATATAATATATTGCTGAATTTGTGATGCTATCAAGCGTGTGCTTTATTGGTTCAAAACACTGTTGTATTAAGCTTTCATGTTCGGATTTCGTGACCTGCAGAAACCAGCGAACTGAGATCTTCTTTGTACTTCTCAAACACAACTGACCTCCACCTATATCTTCACATCTGCAATTTGAAGCATAACAGATACGCAGAATACACTGTGTATACAACATTAAACAATATCAGTACGAACTAATAAAAGGAGTCCAGATCGTCGCCAGCTCTGAACCAGTAATAAGCAAAGCTTAATTAGGCTAAGTCTTTTTTGTTGTTGTAACCGCCATCTCTACCTCGTACCTACCATTTTGGTTGATTTCATAAAGGCGCTATTTATATGTAACATTAACAGTATTTGCTTTAAAGTAGGAAGGCCACCAATTCTTCCGAGATAGGGAAAACCACCATCACACGATCAAGGTAAGTGATATATATACCTTTTGCGAGATATAGAGGGTGTTACAAAAAGGTACGGCCAGACTTTCAGGAAACATTCCTCACACACAAATAAAGAAAAGATGTTATGTTCACATGTGTCCGGAAACGCTTAATTTCCATGTTAGAGCTCATTTTAGTTTCGTCAGTATGTTTGGCCGTACCTTTTTGTAACATACTGTGTAGTCTCCTGATCAGTTTGTCCAACGAATCTTTGCGCCAGCTAACCAGGGACCAGTACCTCCTAAGGTGCTTAAGCTGTAAATGTAACTTTATGTTTACTGAGGTTTTGGAAAAGCAGGTAATCTCTCCAGATGGTCTGGAGAAAGAGCAACCCTCTTCACCCTAACGTCTTCAATTTACGAAGCAGTTTGTACATTTAAACGAAGATCCATAATTAAAAAACAGGGCTGTGATTCATTGATTGTGTTTTTGGCTGACCCTGGCACGTTTTCGGCGAGCAAGTTCACCAGGGCCGTTGTGTTCCCCACACCAATGTGACCAAGGGCTGAGTCGGCGTCACCCTGTGGCAACTCCCGTTGGTCCACATTCCACTTGCCCATTCTCGAAAGGCAGTTGAGGTTCTTGAAATCTTTGGCTACCGTACCTGGCTGATTCTTCCGATCTCTGCACTTGCATACACATCACCATAGTAAGTATCAAAGTACCTCACATTAAACGCGTTTCCTACTTACATATGTGTTAACAACCTGCAGGAAATATAGTCTTCACAAAATTTAAAGTAGTCAACAATGTCAGTCAGTTACAACTGGAATCAATCAACTCATGCAAATATCTGGGTGGAGATACGAAATGAAACGATCACATAGGCTCATTAGATGGTAAAGCATGCGGTAGATTTCGTCTCGTTGGTGAGATAGTGGCAAAATGCTGTCAGGCTACAAAGAATAGAGCTACTAAATACTCCTCATATCTATCCTCACTCACAGAAAGCAGAATTAATAGGGTCTGTTGAAGGTTTAATTGGCGAACAAAGGTCCGCAACAGGCCTGCAACCATTATTAGATTAACTGAGCACGCGCTTAACACTGCATCAGGTTGCTAAATAACAAGAATCCACTTCTCATAAAATATTTAGTAACCATAATATTGTGTCAAGTTTGTTTCTGACACTCTGATGATTGGCCATGCCCAAAGCGCATCAATTATCTTTTGTAGCAAGTACGAGGGTTGGAACTTTAACAGTGGAAACTACTTATTTACAGCTCGTACAAAATAGATACGTCTTTCAAAGTCTTACTGACCTTCAAAGTTGTCACCAGCATTGTGTATAACTCGCGCCAGCGATGTGGAAGTCGTAGGGTACTCTTAGCAGTGACAGTTGTGTTGACAGTTCGAGCGGCGTGGTCGATTGCCCGCCAAATTTGTGGCAGTTCAGTGGAAAAATCGAGTTGAACTCACTAGGGCTTGAGCCAGGGGAGTGCAGTAGGTGGTATAGCACTTAGCAGCCCCGTCAATCAAACAAATCAGTAACATCTTACATTGTACGTGCTTCAGCATTGTCCTGCAAAATGATGGTCAGGTCCTGCAGAAAGTGTCATCACTTCTGTGTCTAAGCTGGTCGTAGGTTGTGTTCCAAAAATGAACAGCATAGGGACAGAAGTGATGACACTTTCTGCAGGACATGACCATCATTTTTCAGGACAATGCTGAAGCACGTACAGTGCAAGCTGTTACTGATTTGACTGATGGGGCTACTAAGTGCTATACCACCTACTGCACTAGAAAAGGGGAAACAAAACGGCACAACAGACGAGAAAAAACGTAGCGATAAAGGTAGTGGAGAGAAACTGGCTAATGTTGAGGCAAGACCAAGACCTCCATAATCAACTCCAACCTCAACCGACAGACTCCATTTTCCGAGGGAAACCTTGGAGGACAAACAACATTCGCAAAGGACACCAGAGACGAACGTCACCATGCCACAGTCGTCTGCCAACAACTGGGTCAAGAAAGACGGGAGGGTGTGTTTAATGCAAAGGTCCAATAGGTGGGGGCTGTCCAACAAAATATGAATAACTGCCAGGATGGCGCAACAACTGCAAAGGGTGGGTGGGAGGAGCTCACTGTCCAGTAAAGATCCATGGGTCAAAATAGTATAGCCACTACGATGACAGAATGGTAGTTCCCACTAGGAGAGGCAGAAGGAAGAAAACCATGTGGTGGCAGTGTCCCTGATTGCAGGAAGTTCGTTAGACAGGGGAAAGAATCGAAAACTCTGCGAGAGTGTCCCCATCGTTCCACAGAGGCCACTGAGTGGGAACTAGCCGAAATACTGAAATCATTCACATACAGAGCGGGAGTAGCCAAATGTCTGGCAAAGGCCGCAAGTCGATTAACAGCGATGAGAAAAAGAAGGATCCCTGAAGCAACAAATTTCTTGGGTCTCTGTAGAGCTGAGAACGATGCTAACCCAAACTGTGGACGGTCTGAGAGGCAGGATCTAGTGAAAAAAAATCGAGAGGGGCCCCTGAAGGCGCCCATCATGGAGCCTAAGTAGGATGTAGTGGGGCCAAGTCGTGTTGTAGGCCCTACGAAGATCAAAGAAAACGGTCACAAGATAGCGGAACTGAGAAAAGGCCTGTCGGACTGCGGATTACAATCGAAGCAGATGATCGAGTGGAGACTGTCCCTTTTGAAAGCTGCACTGGTAAGAACATAAAGGTCCCGAAATTCGAGGACCCAATAGAGCCGATAAGCCACGAGCTGTTCAAGTAACTTGCCGGTGAGACATTGGTTAGATTGATGGGCCAGTAACTACTAAGGGACCACAAATCCTTGCTGTGCTTATGGACAGGAATCGCAACATTGTCTCTTAATCGAGAGGGAAAAAATCGCTTAGAGCCACATATGGTTAAACCCCTTGAGAAGATACTGTCATTATGGAGGACTGAAGTGTTGAAGCAATTGGTTATGGATGGAATCAGCCCGAGAGGCTAAATAGTGAGAAGAAGAGAGAGAGCCAGAGGAAGTTCCCACTCAGTAAAGTGTTGAGTGTAGGATTCCGCAATTGGTTATGGATGTCCGCAGCTCGTGGTCGTGCGGTAGCGTTCTCGCTTCCCACGGCCGGGTTCCCGGGTTCGATTCCCGGCGGGGTCAGGGATTTTCTCTGCCTCGTGATGACTGGGTGTTGTGTGCTGTCCTTAGGTTAGTTAGGTTTAAGTAGTTCTAAGTTCTAGGGGACTGATGACCATAGATGTTAAGTCCCATAGTGCTCAGAGGCATTTGAACCATTTGGTTATGGATGGAATCAGCCCCAGAGCAAGGTGAAGCTCCCGCTCAGTAAAGTGTTCAGTTTAAGATTCCGCCTGACAAGGGTAAAACACAAGCGAGAAGCTTCAGCACGCTGTTTTCGTACGAGGAAGGCGACTGGATAGGCGTCTGACGCCGATGCCCCCCCCCCCCCCAAAATGGGTTGCAAGACTTTCCGCGAGAACTGATACATCTATACAATGGCCACCTGGAAGACCAGGAATTGAAGACTGCCGCTGACAACCTTGGAGTGGGCGGAGTGTAGCCACAACCGTGATGAAGGGACGGGATACCTAGGTAAGAGACAAAGTGTTCCCAACACAACCGTTTGCTCTGATTTGTTAAGTAACGAGCTATGGCACGAAGACAAAAGTGATGAGACTGGCGGAGGACAGGTGCTCCTTAGGATATTGCAAGGCTCTACGACGATCACAGATCACAGTGCTAATTGTCGTGGTCCACCACGAGACTGGCCAGTGGCGAAAGGCAGACGTCGAGCGGGGATGGAATTGCCGGCAGCACGATTTATCTTATCTGACATATCGCGAACGACTTCATCAATACAGACTGACAAAGAAGGTGTAAACACGATCTGGGAGGTGTGTAGAGGCAAATCAGCACTATGGAAAACCGAGTGTGGTTACCTGGCCATCGGGACACGGAAAGGATTGAGATTAAACGGGAAGTCGCCACTATCGCAGTCTCCCGACCGGTTTGCTGCGACCCGCGACGAATTGCTCTCGTGTGCAAGCTCTTCATCTCAGAGTAGCAGCTGCAACCTGAGTCCTCAGTTATTTCCAATCTCTGTCTTCTTCTAAAGTTTTTACCCTTTACAGCTCTCTCTAGGACCATGGAAGTTATTCCTTGATATCTTAACAGATTCCTATCATCCTTTCCTCCTTCTTGTCTTGTTTTCCATAGTTCCTTCCTCCACCGATTCTACGGAGAAGTGCCCCATTACTTACCTTATCAGTCCACCTAGTTTTTAACATTCTTCTGTAGCATCACATATCCTATGCTTGTGTTCTCTTCTGTTCCGGTTTTCCCACAGCCCATGTCTCATTACCATGCAATGCTGTGCTCCAAATGTACATTCTCAGAAGTTCCTGCCTCAAACTAAAATTTATGTTTAATACTAGTATCTTCTCTTGATCACAAATGCCCTTTCCGGTAATGATCTCCTTTTTATGTCGTCCTTGCTCCGTCCGTCATGGGTCATTTTGCTGTCTAGGTAGCAGGATTCCTTAACTTTATCTACTTCCTTGATAATCAGTTCTGATGTTTTCCCGCTATTCTTATTTCTGCTGCTTCTCATTATTTTCTTCTATTTACTCTCTACCCATATTCTGCACTCACTGGACTGTTCACTCCATTCAACAGATCTTCTAACTCTTTCTCTCTCTTTCGGGACAGAAATGTCATCAGCGAATGTTCTCATTTATATTTCTTCATCCTCAATTTTAATACCACTCGTGAAACTCTCCTTTATTTCCGTAATTGCTTCCTCGATGTACAGATTGAACAGTAGGAGTTAAAGACTGCATCCCTGTCTATCACCCTTTTTAATCCGAGCACGAGCGAGGTGGCGCAGTGGTTAGACACTGGACTCGTATTCGGGAGGACGACGGTTCAATCCCGCGTCCGGCCATCCTGATTTAGGTTTTCCGTGATTTTCCTAAATCACTCCAGGCAAATGCCGGGATGGTTCCTCTGAAAGGGCACGGCCGACTTCCTTCCCCGTCCTTCCCTAATCCGATGAGACCGATGACCTCGCTGTCTGGTCTCCTTCCCCAAACAACCCAACCCAACCCAATCCGAGCAGTTCGTTCTTCTTCTACCACCCTTCTTGTTCCCTCCTGGCTTGTGTAAGTATTGCACACTATCCGTCTATTCATATACACTACTGGCCATTAAAATTGCTACACCAAGAAGAAATGCAGATGATAAACGGGTATTCATTGGACAAATGTATTATACTAGAACTGATGTGATTACATTTTCACGCAGTTTGGGTGCGTAGATCCTAACAAATCAGTACCCAGAACAACCACCTCTGGCTGTAATAACGGCCTTGATACGCCTGGGCATTGAGTCAAACAGTGCTTGGATGGTGTGTACCGGTACAGTTGCCCATGCAGCTTTAACACGATACCACAGTTCATCAAGAAGAGTGACTGGCGTATTGTAACGAGCCAGTTGCTCGACCACTATTGACCTGACGTTTTCAATTGGTGAGAGATCTGGAGAATGTGCTGGCCAGGGCAGCAGTCGAACATTTTCTGTATCCAGAAAGGCCCGTACAGGACCTGCGACATGCGGTCCTGCATTATCCTGCTGAAATGTAGGGTTTCGCAGGGATTGAATGAAGGGAAGAGCCACGACTGTTAACATATCTGAAATGTAACGTAAACTGTTCAAAGTGCCGTCAATGCCAACAAGAGGTGACCGAGACGGGTAACCAAAGGCACCCCATATCATCACGCCGGGTGGTACGCCAGTATGCCGATGACGAATACACGCTTCCAATGTGAGTTCACCGCGACGTCGCCAAACACGGATGCGACCATCATGATGCTCTAAATAAAACCTGGATTCATCCGAAAAAATACGTTTTGTCATTCGTGCACCAAGGTTGGTAGTTGAGTACGCCATCGCAGGTGCTCCTGTCTGTGATGCAGCGTCAAGAGTAACCGCAGCCACGGTCTCCGAGCTGATAGTCCATGCTGCTGTAAACGTCGTCGAACTGTTCGTGCAGATCGTTGTTGCCTGGCAAACGTCCCCATCTGTTGACTCAGGGATCGAGACGTGGCTGCACGAGCCGTTACAGCGATGTGGATAAGATGCCTGTCGTCTCGGCTGCTAGTGATATGAGGCCGTTGGGATACAGCACTGCGTTCCGTATTACCCTCCTGAACCCACCGCTTCCATCTTCTGCTAACAGTCATTGGATCTCGACCAACACGAGCAGTAATGTCGCGATACGATAAAACGCAATTGCGATAGGCTACAATCCGACCTTTATCAAAGTCGGAATCGTGATGGTACGCATTTCTCCTCCTTACACCAGGCATCACAACAACGTTTCACCAGGCAACGCCGGTCAACTGCTGTTGGTGTATGAGAAATCGGTTGGAAACTTTCCTCATGTCAGCACGTTGTAGATGTCGCCACGGCCGCCAACCTTGTGTGAATGCTCCGAAAAGCTAATTGTAGTGGACTGACAAGACAGCCAGTCCACAGAGACGGGTAACCGAAAGGCACGCGTGTACACACGTAGGCTTGCTTTATGTCTGAAACAGGATACGTAATGAATGCTATAAAGAAAAGTACGTAGCTGCTGGAATACTTAACTTTAATCCATCATTTGTATACAGCATTCTTGATGATACAAGTGAGACTCTCTCTAGAAATGGTTAATGTCGCCTTGCTAGGTCGTAGCCATGGACTTAGCTGAAGGCTATTCTAACTGTCTCTCGGCAAATGAGAGAAAGGCTTCGGCAGTGTAGTCGCTAGCAAAGTCGTCTGTACAACTGGGACGAGTCCTAGTACGTCTCTCTAGACCTGCCGTGTGGTGGCGCTTGGTCTGCAATTACTGACAGTGGCGACACGCGGGTCCGACATGTACTAATGGACCGCGGCCGATTTAAAGCTACCACCTAGCAAGTGTGGTGTCTGGCGGTGACACCACACTAATCATTTGCATATCACAGCATCTTCTTCCTTTCGGTTAAATTTCGCGTCTGTAGCACGTCATCTTCGTCGTGTAGCAATTTTAATGGCGAGTAGTGTAGTTTACACCTATTTCTCTCAGAATTACGAACATCTCGCACCATTTGATATTATCGAACACATTTTTCAGATCGAGAAACACTATTAACGTCTCTTGATTGCCTTTCTGGTACCTTTAACGTTTCTAAAGCCAAACTGATTGTCATCTAACACATCCTCGTTTTCTTTTCCATTCTTCTGCATATTACTCTTGTCAGCATCTTGGATACATGAGCTGTTAGGCTGATTCTGCGATAATTCACGCACTTGTCGGCTTTTGCTTTCTTTGGAATTGAGTATATGGTGTTTTTCCGAATATCATATGGTATATCGCCAGACATAAATTGTACGCACCTTTTAATTTCACCGATGGTCGTTTTGGCTTTTCTATATGTGAGTCAAAACGACCTTCGGTGAACTTAAAAGACCTAAGCCGAAACAAGGCCCCGGCAGCAGACAACACTCCATTAGAACTACTGACAGCCTTGGGAGAGCCAGGCCCAACAAAACACTACCATCTAGTGAGCAAGATGTATGATACAGCCGAAATACCCTCAGACTTCAAGAAGAACATAATAATTCCAATCCCAAAGAAAGCAGGTGTTCACAGGTGTGAAAATTACGGTACTATCAGTTTAATGAGCCACGGCTGCAAAATACTAACACGAATTCTTTACAGACGAATCGAAAGACTGGTAGAAGCCGACCTCCGGGAAGATCAGTTTGGATTCCATAGAAATGTTGGAACACGTGAGGCAATACTGACCCCATGACTTATCTTAGAAAATAGATTAAGGAAACGCAAACCTACATTTCTAGCATTTGCAGACATAGAGAAATCTTTTGACAATGTTGACTGGAATACTCTCTTTCAAATTCTGAAGGTGGCAGGGGTAAAATACAAGGAGCGAAAACCTATTTACAATTTGTACAAAAAATCAGATAGCTCTGAGCACTATGGGACTTAACTTCTAAGGTTATCAGTCCCCTAGAACTTAGAGCTACTTAAACCTAACTAACCTAAGGACATCACACACATCCAAGCCCGAGGCAGGATTCGAACCTGCGACCATAACGGGCGAACGGTTCCGGACTGTAGCGCCTCCAACCGATCGGCCACCCTGGCCGGACAATTTGTACAGAAACCAGATGGCAGTTATAAGAGTCGAAGGACATGAAAGGGAAGCAGTGGTTGGGAAGGGAGTGAGACAGGGTTGTAGCCTCTCCCCGGTGTTGTTCAATCTGCATATTGAGCAAGCAGCAAAGGAAACAAAAGAAAAATTCGGGTGGGTATTAAAATCAATGGAAAAGAAATAAAACCTTTAAGGTTCGCCGATGACATTGTAATTCTGTCAGAGGCTGCAAAGGACTTGGAAGAGTAGCTGAACGGAATGGACAGTGTTTTGAAAGGAGGATATAAGATGAACATCAACAAAAGAAAAAGTAGAATAATGGAATGTAGTCGAATTAAATCGGGTGATGCCGAGGGAATTAGATTAGGAAATGAGGCACTTAAAGTAGTGAAGGAGTTTTGCTATTTGGGGTGCAAAATAATTGATGATGGTCGAAGTAGAGAGGCTATAAAATGTAGACGGGCAATGGCAAGGAAAGCGTTGCTGAAGAAGAGAAATTTGTTAACGTCGATTATAGATTTAAGTGTCAGGAAGTCTTTTCTGAAATTATTTGTATGGAGTGTAGCCATGCATGGAACTCAAACGTGTACGATAAATAGATTAGACAAGAAGAGAATAGAAGCTTTCGAAATGTGGTGCTACAGGAGAATGTTTAATATTAGAGGGGTAGATCAAATAACTAATGAGGGGGTGTGGAATAGAATTGGAGAGAAGAGAAATTTGTGGCGCAACTTGAGTAGAAGAAGGGATCGGTTAGTAGGGCATAGCCTGAGGCATCAAGGGATCACCAATTTAGTATTGGAGGACAGCGTGGAGGGTAAAAATCGTAGAGGGAGACCAAGAGATGAATACACTAAACAGATTCAGACATATGTAGGTTGCAATAGGTACTGGGAGATGAAGAAGCTTGCACAGAATAGAGTAGCATGGAGAGCTGCATCAAACCAGTCTCTGGACTGTAGACCACAACAACAACAACATATGCTGAGTCAGTCTTTCCGAGAACCATTTCTTTTTCGACTTCAAATTTTTCATGTAGCCATTTCACCTTAGCTTCCCTGAACCTCTTATCTGTATCATTCCTAAGCGATTTTTATGCCTGTATTCCAGAATTTCCTCGAACATTTTTGTACTTGCTTTTTTCATTGACGAAGGGAAGTATTCCTTCTGTTACCCATGATTTCTTCGCAGTTGCCTTCATTGTACCTACGTATTTCGTTCCAAATTCCGGAATTACCTTTCTCGGAGATGTCCATTTCTCATAACTTGGTCTGCCTACTGAGCTATTCCTTATCACAGTATCTATAGCCTTAGAGAATTTCAGGCGTAGCTCTTCATTCCATAGTCCCTCTGGGTCTCATTCCTTTGCTCATTGATTCCTCGTGACTAGTCTCTTAAACATCAGCCTACTCTTCGTCACTGCTAAATTGTAATGTGAGTCTACATCTGCTCCTGGGTACTTCTTACTGTCCAGTATCTGATTTCAGAATCTCTGGTTGACCGTGACGTAATATAATTGAAATGCTCCCGTATCTCCAGGCCTTTTTAAATATACTTCCTCTTCTTGTGATTCTTGAAGAGAGTATTCGCTATTACTAGTTGAAATTT
This sequence comes from Schistocerca cancellata, assembly GCF_023864275.1. NCBI lineage: Eukaryota > Metazoa > Arthropoda > Insecta > Orthoptera > Acrididae > Schistocerca > Schistocerca cancellata. The sequence goes on from NC_064627.1 coordinate 766,682,452, forward strand.
ACTGCAAAATCAGTTAATCTTTCTCCTCTCTCATTCCTAGTGCCAACCCTATATTCTTCCGTAATCCTTCCTTCTACTCCCCATACGACAACCGCACTCCAATCCCCATGACTATTACATTTTCATCTCCATTTACGTATTGAATTATCCGTTTAATATCCTCATATACTTTCTCTGTCTTCATCTTCGATTTGTGACGTCGACATATACAGCGGAAAAATCGTTGTCGGTAATGGCTTGCTGTCGATTCTGCTGAGAACAACCCTGACTTTTTCACAGTTACACACCCTCTTCCTATCTACCTATTCATAACGAATCCTACTCTCATCATACAGTTTTCTGCTACTGTGATATTACCCTCTACTCATCTGACCAGAAATCCTTGTCTTTCCATCACTACGCTGACCCCCGTCACATATAGATTGAACCTTAGCACTTCCCTTTTCAGATTTCTAGCTTTTCTACAACGTTCAAACTTATGTCATTCCACGCCCCGACTCATAGAATGTAATCCTTGCGTTGGTCATTCAATCTTTTTCTCGTGGTCACCTCTCCTTTGGCAGTCCCCTACCGGAGATCCGAATGGGGAACTATTCTGAAATCTTTTGCGAATGGATTAATGATCATTACCTTTTTTTCATTTACAGGCCACGTGACCTGTGAATAACAATATGTGTATTTAACGCAGTGGTCTCGATCCTTGTGCCTTTGATCATTGCTGACTTTTCCGCCTTTTAGATGCAGTGTCCCACCCGAAGGGCAAGAGAGTGGTCTGAACATCTATCCTTTCCTTTGCCTCCTTATAAGATCGCTGGCAGAATGACGGTGGCTTCATACGCTGGAACTCTCCGACCAACACTGCTGATGAATTTTATTCGAAATTTAAGTAGTGATGAGGTTAGAATCCGGGACCGAGGACGTTTTTATTACTAATCGAAGACGATAACCCTAGACCACGGCTTAACTGTTATAAAAAAAAAGGGGTGCTCGTGATGGCGAACGGCAGTAGCCTGTAATGGTATAACGATGAGTTTTAATGTCCCTAATTTGTCGAGAGGCACAATCGAGACGAATTGCAGGTACTTCTCTTCCCAGTCAATTTTAGACAATACTCACTGCTCACCAACTTAGCGTGTATTTTACCAGGGTGGGGAATAGTGTAGCAATGTACTATCGACTGGGCGTCAATGGTACATTTAAAATAAGCCGCAGAAACGAAGCGCCTCCGTAGGTTTACGAATAACAACTAGAGATCGTAGCCCACTGGCTAGAATGAACGATTTCAATGAAGCCCAGGTCGTGTAATGTGTCCAGTTTGTCCTTGCCAGCCAGTCGCAAAGCAAAGTGGAGAGGGGACGCACGACAAAGTCTGGGAACCGCCTTAGGCTTGATGGTCATGTGACCCTTGTAGTCTTTTATGGCGCCCTAATCTAGGCAGAAAAGGAGATCCGAACTTGCAGCAGAATTCGTCCATAGCCTTTGAAACTAGAGGCACAGCATCCTGAATTTAAAACCCAAAAACGTGAATGCGTCGAGACCAAAAGTGTTTTCCGCCGTAGCACTGTCGGCGGTCAATAAGTTGATGACCCACGTGACACAGTAATACTCAATATCGTAAGTGAATTGGCCATGAAAAGGAATTGGCTGACCGTCGTAACCGCCTTTCTGCCCCGGTATCGACTTGGAAAATGAACTGCTGTTGCTGAATGTGCTGCGTAATGAAGATGTTGGGAACACTGAGCTCCTGGTCGTGCGCTGGTGTAACGCTAACAACTACCTTAAGTTTTACGTTCGCGTCCGAGGACTGGCTGCACTGTCAGCTACGACAAGCAGTTTTTTTTCTTTTTTTTGACAGATGTGGAGCCCCTCCACGCCCACATCGGCGTGACTGCGATGTTAGCGCACGGCTGGTTAAGGTTAACCATTAATACGCGCTCATCTGGACATAGATGGGGTCGAAAGTCGAACGAAGAGTAGCGGTTTGAAGGGCAGAGGAAAAAAAGTGCCAAGACAAGAGCCAAGGGAAAAAATACTCTGCGGTAGTTACGTCGGGTAGTAAGAGCAGTAGCAGATATCTTCCTGCCTGCAACAAGTCATGCAAGGGTAGGAAAACTTTGACGTTGTGCGGTGCTGTTACTTGGCGGCTGCTGCTGGTTGCCGGTGTTGATCTCTTCGTTAGCGTCAGCAAACCTGTAACAGGTTCATCGTCGTTTTGTGTCGGATAGGTCATATATTATATGCACATTGTAATGCGATGTTGGCGATTTGTTTGTGCGTCAGTGAGCGACCTCGTCGGTTTCCTTACTGTAGCCTGTTGGTCGGCTTTAATAGCAGCTAGTACGAGGTGCATTCAAGTTCTAAGGCCTCCGATTTTTTTTCTAATTAACTACTCACCCGAAATCGACGAAACTGGCGTTGCTTCTCGTCGTAATCGCCCTGCAGACGTACACATTTTTCACAACGCTGACGCCATGATTCCATGCCAGCGGCGAAGGCTTCTTTGTTTTGACCACTGGAAAATCGCTGAGGCAATAGCAGCACGGCTGGTGAATGCGCGGCCACGGAGAGTGTCTTTCATTGTTGGAAAAAGCCAAAAGTCACTAGGAGCCAGGTCAGGTGAGTAGGGAGCATGAGGAATCACTTCAAAGTTGTTACCACGAAGAAACTGTTGCGTAACGTTAGCTCGATGTGCGGGTGCGTTGTCTTGGTGAAACAGCACACGCGCAGCCCTTCCCGGACGTTTTTGTTGCAGTGCAGGAAGGAATTTGTCCTTCAAAACATTTTCGTAGGATGCACCTGTTACCGTAGTGCCCTCTGGAACGCAATGGGTAAGGATTACGCCCCCGCTGTCCCAGAACATGGACACCATCATTTTTTCAGCACTGGCGGTTACCCGAAATTTTTTTGGTGGTGGTGAATCTGTGTGCTTCCATTGAGCTGACTGGCGCTTTCTTTCTGGAATGAAAAATGGCATCCACGTCTCATCCATTGTCACAACCGACGAAAAGAAAGTCCCATTCATGCTGTCGTTGCGCGTCAACATTGCTTGGCAACATGCCACACGGGCAGCCATGTGGTCGTCCATCAGCATTTTCAGGTCGTCATGCAGGATTGTGAGCACAGAACCCACAGGAATACCAACTCTGGAGGCGATCTGTTCAACAGTCATTCGGCGATTCCCCAAAACAATTCTCTCCACTTTCTCGATCATGTCGTCAGACCGGCTTGTGCGAGCCCGAGGTTGTTTCGGTTTGTTGTCACACGATGTTCTGCCTTCATTAAACTGTCGCACCCACGAACGCACTTTGACACATCCATAACTCCATCGCCACATGTCTCCTTCAACTGTCGATGAATTTCAATTGGTTTCACACCACGCAAAAACAGAAAACGAATGATTGCACGCTGTTCAAGTAAGGAAAACGTCGGCATTTTAAGTATTTAAAACAGTTCTCATTCTCGCCGCTGGAGGTAAAATTCCATTTGCCGTACGGTGCTGCCATCTCTGGGACGTATTGACAATGAACGCGGCCTCATTTTAAAACAATGCGCATGTTTCTATCTCTTTCCAGTCCGGAGAAAAGAAATCGGAGGCCTTAGAACTTGAATGCACCTCGTATATCAAGTCAACGTTGCTGATATGCAGGGGCTTGCTGACGTTTGTCGCTTGTTGGTGTATGTTAACTTGCCACAGATGGTTACGCCCTAGCTAATAGTGTCTTTGGCCGCTTATGCTTCCACCTACAGTTGTGGTCATAGTTTCCCAGAATAAGGCAAGCAGCTGTCATATGGCCGTTTTTATGGCACGCCGTGCATGCTGGTGCGAAGAGCGATGATGAGCGCGCGCACGAGAACACGGGAACACACCAGGCAGGAGGGGAACCTGCGTCGGATGGGGATACAGTCAGACAGGGAGCGGCGCGAGAGAGATGAGCACGATGGGCGTGTCTGTGAGCGGAAGTGTGTGCGGAAACCATCGCAGCTGCGCTACACCCTTGAAATTCTTAAATTGTCCCGTCGCACTCTGTGACTCTTGGAACGCCCGAGCGACAGCCAGAACCTCCTCGACCGTAAGAGCTTCTAAACGCAGTGCCACTCGACGAACCTCTCGGTCAGTGTCACGTCGCGTATCATGGAATCGGTGTAGGACTGTTTACTATGAGCACAAATAAGTTTGCACTTCCTATTTAAACCCACGCCTGATAAGACTGACCAGGTTTCTTTTGCCTCTGTTGAAACTACGCACGGGAAGCAACAGCGTGGGTTTGATTAAGATAATAAGAACTGAGCAACTCACACTTTTCGGAAAACGTGCTGGGTGCTTTAACGGAGCAAGTTTTCGAAACATATGACATGTTTCGGTGATAAGAAAAAAACTAGAAGATGAATCCTCTACCTGAAACGCTACGAAATGTTGCTGCAAACATCGCACGCATGAGTTCCAATTTTCCTTCGCTTCCTGGACTGCCGGAAAAGCTGGGAGAACGGTGGTCTGGTGTATACAGACGGCATTTGTGTGTGTGTGTGTGTGTGTGTGTGTGTGTATGCGCGCGCGCGCGCGCGCGCGCGGGAAGGGGAACGTGGAGACACGGGGCTCCTTGCATTCCGTAACCAACTGACGAAGCAAATCGCCGTTGTTGCCACTCAGATCACCATTGTTATTGTTCAACCTGCTGCTAATATATATTATGGACTAAGCGCCGGCTGTTTATAAAAGGTATATGTATATGTCACATTCTATGTTTTAAATTTTAATGGGCTTATATATATATATATATATATATATATATATATATATATATATATGGTGTTACAAAAAGGTACGGCCAAACTTTCAGGAAACATTCCTCACGCACAAAGAAAGAAAATATGTTATGTGGACGTGAGTCCGGAAACGCTTACTTTCCATGTTAGAGCTCATTTTATTAGTTCTCTTCAAACCACATTAATCATGGAATGGAAACACGCAGCAACAGAACGTACCAGTGTGACTTCAAATACTCTGTCACAGGAAATGTTCAAAATGTCCTCCGTTAGCGAGGATACATGCATTCACCCTCCGTCGCACGGAATCCCTGATGCGCTGATGCAGCCCTGGCGAATGGCCTATTGCATCACAGCCGTCCACAATACGACCACGAAGAGTCTCTACATTTGGTACCGGGGTTGCGTAGACAAGAGTTTTCAAATGCCCCCATAAATGAAAGTCGAGAGGGTTGAGGTCAGGAGAGCGTGGAGGCCACGGAGTTGGTCCGCCTCTACCAATCCATCGGTCACCGAATCTGTTGTTGAGAAGCGTACGAACACTTGGACTGAAATGTGCAGGAGCTCCATCGTGCATGAACCACATGTTGTGTCATACTTGTAAAGGCACATGTTCTAGCAGCACAGGTAGAGTATCCCGTATGAAATCATGCTAACGTGCTCCATTGAGAGTAGGTGGACGACGAAAGTAAAGTGGGCTCTAACATGGAAATTAAGCGTTTCCGGACACATGTCCACATAACATCATTTCTTTATTTGTGCGTGAGGAATGTTTCCTGAAAGTTTGGCCGTACCTTTTTGTAACACCATATATATATATATATATATATATATATATATATATATATATATATATATATATAGGGTGTTACAAAAAGGTACGGCCAAACTTTATATATATATATATATATGCGCTTTTCAGTGTATGTAACAAATTATTACACTTACCTATTCTCGTGAAATCCGTAAGAGTACGAGAGGGTGGAGATCTCTTCTGAATAGCACAATGCAAGGCGTCGCAGATATGCCCAATAATGTTCACATCTGGGATGTTTGGTGGCCAGTGGAAGTGTACGAACTCAGAAGAGTGTTCCTGGTGCCGCTCTGTAGCAATGTCCTGCTTGAATTGGCCACGTCCGTCGAAATGCACCAGGGAAATGAATGGATGCAGGTGATCAGACAGGATGCTTACGTACGTGCCACCTGTCACAGTCGTATCTAGACGTATCAGAAGTCCCATATCACTCCAACTGCAGACGACTCACACCGAGAATGAGAACTTTAAGCAAAACACATACAAAAATTTATTTAATCCAAATTGCTGAGAATTAAATCTTTTAGGTAACAGGTTAATTTCTCAAATTTCCAGCCGGATGTGCCCAGTTGAAACAGAAATCCATATTCTTTTAACATAAAATAGTAGGACATACAAACTATAAAGCGATAACGTTTTCTTAACAAAATATGAATGCATGAATAATAGTGCCATTCCACTATGGCATATTTCAGAGAGTATAGGGCCTCCTGATTGCATTGGATTCCTTTTTTAAATAAATTTCAGCACTTGCAGCCGTTGCTGTTCATATGGCCAACAGAATTCTGTCTTTATATTGCCACACAGGGAAGTGAACCTTAATGAAACCACTGCTACGCCGTTCTTAGGTAACCACAACCAAAGCAGGCAGCGGATCAGTACTTAATTACGTGAAACAATTCACAGAAGCGCGAGGTAATTAAGAAACAGACTAGCCTAAGCAGCATCAGTTTGCCTGTTACAATGGCTCTTCGGAATTACAAGCAGTTTAGGAATAACGGAAGAACTGCGAGTAGTTGGAGCTTCTACTCGCTTAGAAGGCATAACTGTTAACACTGGCCTAAGCAACAGACACAACCAAACGCTTTAGGTATATATAGCGCTGTAGGAGGGACAGGATCCGGACACTGCCGAATCAGGACAGTACGAAAACGCAATCACAGCATGTTACGATTGCTAACAATGACTTTGTTGACAACTTATATGATTTTTAGTAGTGGCGCATTTTATTAAAACTGCCGCTGCACGGAAGATTACTGAGATGGCTAGTCATGGTATAGTCAGAGAGGATCTGCTGTACAAGACAAAGACTGAATGCTGTTTCAGAAATATTGTACCAGCTACATCTAAAGTTAGCAGCGCATCCCTCTCCTATATCGTGGAATTGTGTTCATGATGTGACCTCGGCCAGGTTCGATTGGATCTAATGGGATGTGAGATTTCGGCATATTTCAAAATTTGATCGTCTGTTGCCACAGCAGTCGTCGCCAGAAGAGGTAACTGCACGACGTTCTATTTTCATTTCACGGAGAAAAATTTGGACGGTGTGACGCTGTCTGTTTTAAGCAAGGGATTCATTATTGCACCTACACCTAGAGCGGTGTTGAAGAAGCCTTACGGCTCCTTCCTTCGGATGCCGTAGAAATAAATAACAAGGGAAACTTGCCGTGCTATTTTGAAAGCTCCTCCTCAGGCTAGCAACTTAACCTTAGTGGAAGGAGCCACGAGAGGACACTGGTGTAATGGCAACATCGGAGCGGCTACATATGATTGATTTAGGCAAACATCTTGCATCGTTGCTGAGACCGTTGGTGGGGAAATGCCCACATCACATCTGTAGCTCAGCTTACTTTATCAATACACTGGGGGCTTTCCGTCCAAGCAGTTCTGCCCGTTTATTAGCTTTGATGTAGTATCACTTTTGTAAAAAGCCCCTCTCGCAAATTCGCTGGCACTAATTGGCAAAAAGTTTCAGGCGAGCATCACTGCTCTTTTTCGACATGCTCTCCCCTCAACCTATTTTGTGTACAACCAAGAATATTTTGAACAGAACGGCGGCATCACCATGGGCAACATTCTGTCTCCCTAGGTGCCAAAGTTTTTATGGAGGATTTCGCTTGAATCAGCTGTCTCTAAACTAACTATATTTTGAAGGTATGTGGACAATACCTTCATAGTGTGGCCTCATGGAGAAGATAAATTGATGGAGTTTTTTCACCACATCGACTCCATTCATAATAACTTTCGATTCACCACGGAAATAGAGGAAGATGGTTGTCTGCCTTTCTTGGATGTCTAGGTTAGACGAAAGACTGATGATTCTCTGGGGCATTCAGTTTATCGTTAGACCACTTTACTGATTTGTACTGGAAGCGTCAAGTTGTCATCACCCGTCTCAAACTATGAGAGTGCCTAAGACACTCGTGTACAGAGCTCACGCTGTTTAATATCTAGATAGTTTACTTAACGAGCTCGCCCACCTAAAGGCAGTGTTTATAAGGAATGGATGATCCACCTGGAAGATTAACAGGGCACAATCAGTTAAAATCAAGAGCCAGGAAGTGGATAAAGAGGACAACACGCTGGCCAAATCTTTTTCTCTTCTTCTTTTTGTGGACAACATTTCATTTAAAATAGCAAAACTCCCCATTAAATTTCAAATAAAAGTGAGTTGCCATCCACCATGTAAGATCACAGATATACGGGATCGGCGAGGGACGACTTGTTATTGCGGAAGGACAGAAATTACAAATTACCTTCTCAGTGTGGTATGGCTTACTTAGGACAGACCACACGCACTGTGAAAGAAAGCTGCACTGAACGTCAGCGTTGCACTCGCCTTTAGCGACCAAGCAAGTCCTCTATTCCCGAACACTGTACTTTCACTGGATATTCAATGGAGTATGGAGTATGATTCTTACCACAGCTACATCTTTTTGGGACACCATTATTAAAGAATCTGTGGAGGAAATACGCCTGGCCGGCCGGAGTGGCCGAGCGGTTGTAGGCGCTTCAGTCTGGAACAGCGCGACCGCTACGGTCGCAGGTTCGAGTCCTGCCTCGGGCATGGGTGTGTGTGATGTCCTTAGGTTGGTTAGGTATAAGTAGTTCTAAGTTCTAGCGGACTGATGATCTCAGAAGTTAAGTCCCAAAGTGCTCAGAGCCATTTGAACCAGGCATATACGCCTGGCGGAAAATCTGATGAACCGTGATAGCCGCTAGCAGTTGGACAGTGCGTGGCCGTTATGTCAGACATGACCAAGAATTTTCACTGTCTAAGAATTGACACCAATAACATACAGGACAACCTGTCTACTATGTGACAGAACGAATTTCGTATCCTGTCGTATTAACTGACACGCATGCCATAGCTATAGAGATACATAATAAGCCTTTGGCGATGGGTTGTACATTAAAGTCATGAATCAGTATTTCACCTTTTCTCACGACATTTCGAAAAAGAGGTACGTCGCAGCCTGTTGGATTTTGCGATTGTTTGCACTCAATCAGAAAGCCTGCCGAAACAGGGCGGCAGTGGAAATGTTGAAGGTATGTTAGGCCACCAGAAGTATCTTCTTTACCCCTAACGCAAAAGGGAAACTTGTCATCTCCTAGAAATTCCATAATACTGGACGGGGTCGCAATTCGCCGCAGCAGCACAGCCCGAGAGCACTGCCCACTGTACACAAATGAGCACGTATGGGCACTGCTCAATAACAAACAATTTGCTTGGTGTGAGGACATACCATAAGAGTAGTTCTCTCAGCAATTGTGATATTCGCGCATGTGTGTGGGTGCTCCAAAAGCATCTTGAGTCGGGTCCACTGGATACACTCATTCAGCTTCTGTCCGCAGCTCGTGTTCTATTGACTAGCGTTGCTGCCTGTAGATCACGGGGCCCCGGGGTCGATTCCCGACCAGGTTGGGGTTTTTTCTGCCCGGGGCTTGGTTGTTTGTGTTGTCCTCACCATTTCATCATCATTCCTGCAAGTGGCGAGATTGAACTGTGTAAAGATTGGGTATTCGTACGGGCGCTGATAACCGAGTCGTCAAGCGCCCCACAAACCAAACGTCAAAACATTATTCAGCTAACTGGTGGACTGATGCCTTAAGTACGGCTCCTACTGAAGTATCCCTGGTTATAATGGGGATGGAAGGAATCGAACCTGTGGACGCAGTCTTCGATATCAAGTAGCCAGGTATTGGCTGAAGGTTCAAAACCAGGAGAGGGGCTTTTGTAACACCCGAAGCACTGCGAATGGGTCTTATTGGATACGGGGCTTAGAGTTCGCGCTATATGTCCGAGCATCAGGGAGAGACCAGCACTGAAACACATCAATCCCAATAGAGGGAATGATACTAACAGGGCGCGGCCCGTATCAGATTTACTTCAAAAAAATTCAAAAACTCAGCAAAAACCTTTGTGATTGCTGTAATTACGGAGCCCCAGAACACCGGAGGGATACAGTAATATTATGGTCCATATACTGTCAGAATCCGATCATCAGTAGGGCTGAGTGATTTCTACAGTCTCCTGCAGCTCCCAGAACACAATGTGCCGTGCTGACGCTTCCTCTGGGTCTCACTCAGGGGAAGATAACTTTTCATAGCTGCTGGTACCCTATAAGTGTCCGAGCCAGTCTTGTAACTTCAACAGAAAACCAGTGAATTAGAAATTCCAGAAGATTAGGACAATCCACAAACGAGGCTGTGGAAATTTCCATTATTTATTGTCCTATCTAGTAGTCATAGAAATAGTTGTAGACACCTTATGAAGTGTTGAATGCTGTCAGGAAACACAATCCACAAGGGTCCACTCTAGTACAGGTGGCGGTAGAAGTAGTGGAGAGAGCATCAATGGAAATGGCAGGATTCATCCAACATTCTGAGGCTGCCACTGGCTTCATGAAGTTCAGACTAGACGTGGAGTAGTCATAGTTTCAGTTTTCTATTTTAACTATGAATTTATTGAAACCTTCTATTAGTCCATGAGCTCCTCCCCCCTGGCTGTCCATCTCCTCCCTCTCCCTGTCTGGCCATATTCTCCACCCCTCTCTCTGTCTATATCCTTCATTATCCGAGTCTCTGTTCATCTGAAATTAATTATAAGGCAGTCTAGATCGCAAGACATGTTTATGGAAAGATGACCGATTTAGATCATCACATGATCATCTTCACACCTTCGACATATTGATGGACAATTGTTGTGCATGGAGCACGAACCGCTGAATGACAATATTCAGCTATTCAGCTCATCCCCGCCTGCCTCTCTCTCTGCATCTCCTCCTACCCCTCTTTCTGATCATCTGCCTCTCCACCCATCTCTCTCTCTCTCTCTCTCTCTCTCTCTCTCTCTCTCCATCTGTCCCTTCCTCCTCTGCCTACATGCTTCTTCCTCCTCTGTCCATCTTTTCCTCTCCACTCTCTGTCCATCTCCCCTTCATGTCCATCTCTGCCCAACCTTTTCTCTGTCCATCTGATTCTCCCTCCTCTCTTACCGTGTGCTCCTCTTCTACCTGTCCATCTCTTTCTTCCCGCCTCGGTTCATCTCTTTCTCCCCTTCGAATTCCATCTCCATCTCACCCGTCTCCTCTTCCCTTTTGTCTGTCCATTTCCCCTCCCTTCTCCTTGTCCATCTCATCCTCCCCCTACCTGTGTCCATCTCCACCTTCCGCCCCTATATTTATCCATGTCCTCATCTCCCCTCTTCTCTGCACGTTTTAACCCCTACTTCAGTAGGAGACTGGTGGTTCTTACACCTAAATTATTTCCCTCCAGATCGAAACAGTGTATCAAATTTGTTTGAAATCGTTCCAGGTGCTTCGGATGAGTTTTTACCCTGGCTTTGACCGAGGACGCACATGTCAAATATGTTTCACGTATACTGTATTTCACACGTGCTTGTACACATATTTCACCTATATCTCTAAAGAATTTCACCCAGCAGTAGTTTCATTTTCACATAGCTCAGTGTTTATGACGTCGTATGTCTAGTAATATCTGTCGTACAATGAAGTAATTTTGTAGGTAGATCGATTGGTATATGTGACTATCACCTATGAAGTGTTTTGTGAATATAGTTCGTAGCACAGATGTAATACATTTAAACGTCATGCATGATGTCAGTTTTTCATGCATCTTAGTATTTATGACGTCATATCTCCTGAACTGTGATAGATACATGGTTCTTACTTCACAGTGGTTATTGCCTGACAGTTAGCGATATGTGTACGAAGTTCGGTTAAAATCAGTTCAGTGGTTTAGGAAGAAATGTGAAACATACACAAGTGTACACATATATACATACTTCCAGTTTTGTAAAATCTGTGGATGGATTCTAGTACACGCTACTTTCAACAATAAGTAAACCATATATAGCTGATTTCTATTATAGAGTTTCAAAAAAATTAATGTTATGTTTCTTATCACTTGCTATAGTTCTCTAGCGTGCTGGTCAATGGAGTGTATCAGAAAATAAATAGGTAAGTACCTACTTTAGCCGCTTAATCACGATGAACGAGTGCTGGGTATATCACTAAGACTCAAACACGAAGGAAACAAACAAGCAGAGAAAACATGTGGAGTCACTACCACCGAAAACGACAAAGACCCAACCACCATAGAGCGAGGTGGTGGTAAATGTTTACTTGACTTGCCATCATGTGCTGCTGACACATTATTCCTAGTAGGGCATCGTCATCCCACTTTACTACTGTAAGGCTGTCAAGTCGAAGTGTCGCGAATCTGTCCGAGATGATGATTTTTGCTCCAACACATCGCCCACTCACATTATGATCGGGACACAAGTAGAGCATTCTACTTCTTTAGGCTATAAAATTTTTCCTCACCCCCGTATTCTACTCATATGGCCCCCTATATCGTCTTCCGTTGTTCTCGGGTGAAGAAACCATTGCGCGGCAGTCATCTACAGAGTCACGAACATGTGATTCTCGAACTAGAAAGTTTCCTTAACAGCCAAAACGCAGACTTCAACTGTAGTCTGCGCCAAGAGAACCGTCGTGGGGAAAATTGTTTCACATTGACGGGTGAAATGCATATACGAACTGACACCATAACAAGTTTCATTTTTGCATCCTCATTTCTTTCTTGTTGATAATTAAAACTTTATTGCCCTTCTACCCACTTCTGCTTATTCTTTTCATACAAAAAAGTTTATTCATATTCGCTGTTGTTCCATTTCAGCCTTAACTCAGAAGATAGTATGTCTGCTCAAATGTAACATCTTACTCGTAACAATAATAGCCCTGCCGGGGGAACACCCGCAGCTGAGCATTGTACTAGAAATCGAAAATACCGCTTCAGTTATAAGGTTATTTCATTTTCCAGTGCTTACACCACGACCGGTTCCGGTCTATTACATGCCCCTCATCAGGTGTGATACTGAAAATAAGCAGGAGACCAAAGGTAATGATAATTTTTACGCGCAGTAATACAAATGAAAAAAAAGAAGACGACCGTATAACATTTTCATAAAATAGCGGTTGGGCTAGGTACGGAAAAACATAAGCCGGTGCCAAAGCGACGCCATACAGTACAACGGATCACTGCCTGGGTAAAGAAGTATGGAATGAACACCAGGACATTTATACTTTGTACTGCGACCCCGAGCTCCGCGTTGGGAGAATATAGGACGCGGTGTACCATCAGTGAGCGCAGAGCATGGACTAGCGTACGCGAAATAGAAAGCAAACTGGTAAACCACATTGGTAAAAGTATTGCCACCTGTTGTCGGGAAGCCGGCCGTTGTGACCGAGTGGCTCTAGGCCCTTCAGTCCAGAACCGCGATGCTGCTGCTACGGTCGCAGGTTTGAATCCTGCCTCGGGCATGGATGTGTGTGATGTCCTTAGGTTAGTTAGGTTTAAGTAGTTCTAAGTCTATTAGACTGATGAGCTCAGATGCTAAGTCCCATAGTGCTTAGAGCCATTTGAATTTTTGCTGTCGGGAAGAACAACATGGTACTAACTAGACCGGACGTTCAAAATCTGATTTTGTGATCTACATGCAAATGAAACAAAACACTACAAAAAAGATGCATTGGAAGCCGACGTCTTGAAGCTTATGCAAAAACCGTAAAACACAATGGAATTTGCATTCCAGATTGGCAAAAGTACTGCCATCGGTTGTTGGGAAGAACACCCCGGGACCAACTAGCTACGGCGTTCACAATCTGAATTTTACATGCAAAAGGAAACGAAACATTACAAAAAAGACGCATGGAACACGTTAAGAGCACATTATGAGTGGTAAAGGAACATATTCAGCAGTGGCAGTACAGAACTGTAGTAAAACTCGCAAATGGAAGCCGGCGTCTTAAAGCTTACGCATAAACCGTAAAACAGAATGAAATCTGCATGCCGCTTATGTCCCTTTACCACTCGTAATGCACTCTCAACGCTTTCCATGCATCTTTTTGTAATGCCTTTTTCTTTTCATATGAATCACTAATACAGATTGTGAACGGCCGGGATAATTACTCCCACGTTGCTCTTCCCGTCAATAGATGGTAGTACTTTTTATTTACTAAGATGGCATCTGTTCTTCCGGACATGTCCGAAAGAATAGATACCATCGGACATGTCCGAAAGAACAGATACCATCGGACATGTTCGAAAGAACAGATACCATCGGTGACCAAGCAGCTCGTATGAATGAAATTACAGTGGAATGAACACCGTTAGCTGCTAACAGGCGTTGACATACGTCAACGGGGCAGATGAAAAAGTGTGCCCCGACCGGGACTCGAATCCTGGATCTCCTCCTTACATGTCAGTCGCTCTATCCATCTGAGCCACCGAGGACACAGAGGATAGCGCGACTGCAGGGATTTATCTCTGGCACGCCTTCCGCAGTTCTTTTGCCAGTCTGGTTTACTTTCGTGTTTGCTACTACGTGCTCTCCGCTCGCTGATGGTAGACCGAGTTCTGTACTACCCATCGCGGCGCTAGGGGCACGGCGCAAGGTATAAGTCTCCTGGTGTTCATTCCATAGTTTTTTACTCAGGCAGTAGTCAGTCGTATTGTGTCATGTAGCTATGGCGTTGACTTATGTTTTATCGTACCTATCCCGACCACAGTTTTCTAGTAATGTGATATCGACCTCTACTTTGGTTTCTCATGTGTAGTTCTGTGTTCAAAACTTATCCTTATTTTTGGTCTCTTCTTTATTTTCTGTATCACATCTGACGATGGGCATGTAATAGCGCGAAACTGGTCATGGTCTAAGCATTGAAAGGTAAAATAACCGTACAACAGAAGCGGAATTTTCAGTCTCTACTTTCTCATAACAACTACAATAATATAATTTCAAGCCAAAAAAAAAAAGAAAAAAAAGGATGAAATAAAAACTAAAGGGGAGTTAAGACTGTCGGTTGAAAGGTATGTAATAGTGTGAGTGACAGTCTTCGCACTGCAGACTGAGGCATACGAAGTAGCGGCGTGAGGCTGTACGCGGTATTAACCTGGCTCCGGTGAGGACAGGCTGCCCCTGAATGGCTCGTTTCGGCCACGGGTCTTCTGAAGTCGTAGCGGGCCGGAGCGGTGAGGTGGAAGTTGCAGGCCGGCCGGTGACATTTGCCGTAGCGGCGCGCCCTGCGCTTAACATTTAGCCGCGTCTCTGAGCCGACGCCGACGCCGGAGGGTGCGTTCGCAGTCGCTGCGGCTGACGGCCAGGGCGGCTGTGGGCGGGGTAGGGCGGAAGGCGGAGGGCGGGCGCGGCGCGCGCTGCCTGGCGGCGGGCGCAAGAAACCGGCGGCGGGTGAGGGCGGCGCGCGGCCCACCGCGCTCAGTGCGACTCGACGCGCCGACCGCTGCAGACGCCGACGTAGACGCCGCCAGCGACGCCCGCCCCAGCGCGACGCCGCGCAGACACGCCGCGCCGGCTGACAGCACGTAATGACAGCGCACTTTGCCCGCCTTCTCTAGTCACCAATCTATTCCCACACAGCGAACAAGGCGCTTTGTTGCAAAGAAAAATACGCGAAACATGTTGACACTTGTTCAATTGTTTCAAATCCCTACTGTCACCACATTAACGGACAAGACACACTCCTCTCTGTAGTACCATTCTGCTGTCTCCCAAAACTGTATCCTCAAGTATTTTTGAACTTGCAAATATCACATCACCACTAATATTGTCAAATTTCTTAATCACGTTATTTTCACATTGCTATATTATCATTTAATAGAAAATGAATTCAGATAACCGCTCATAATTCAGCACATACCTTTTTCGCACTCTTTTACGTCTTTGTAGTAGCACAGTCATCCTGAACAAAAATAACTCTTTATTCTGTTTTATTTCGTCCGTCTCGGTTGTATATGTACAGATTCTTTAACAAAAAACAGAACTTGCACTGATAGATGATTCACTCCATAATTCCGAAGGACGACACCATACGCAGGGTGTTCGGAAATCCCCGTTAGAAACTTCTAGAACTTGTAGAGTGGCCAGATGCAAAAAATTTTGAATAGGAACCATGTCCGGCAACTTACCGTTTCCGTTCTACAACAGTTTCAGATCTTTAACTCATCCCCTACTGTATGAGGATTTGAATTAAGCGTTAGCAGTACGATTATTAGGTAACAATTCGAAAGGAAACATAAGGAAACATCCACTTACCACTTAAGCACATTTGTTTGTATTATCACTTAAACATTACATGTTTACATTATTTTAAAGCAAAAAAAGGAACCCAGCATGTTGTACGTACAGAACAGCAGCTCGATGTTCTCAAGTGACACATGGAGGTTTCGTCACGTTTCCTTTCGAATTGTTACCTAATAATTGTACTGTGTCACGCCTAATTCAGTTCCTTGAGCACAAATGGATGAGTTAAGCATCTGAATAAAAATCGTCGTAGAACAGGGTTGGTACATTTCCGACGTGGGTTCTTATTCAATTTATTATATACTCTGTCCCCTGGACAAGTTCTAGAAGTTTGTAACTGGAAATTCCGAACACCCTGTAAACATATGCTGTTTTCTCAGCTGGTTTCGAGATGAAACTACGAGAAACTGTCATTTGTTGTATATTTTACCATATGATTTATGCCAGAAAACCCACAGCTAAATTCGATGCATATTCTAGTTTTCTTAGTGGCTATATAAACTTATGTCCAGATTCTGCACCAGTTCTGAACGACAGCAATATCTGTATATGTAAAACAGTTCCACAGATGGCAATTGTATGATTATTAAGGAATGTGGATGTGAGTATAGGTGAAGTGACAATGATACTGAAATAATATTTTCTTAATGTAGATTATTACCAACCGATTCCCGACGGTCAGAAGTATCTGTTTCTGGAAAACAGTTAAGAATAGAGAATTTTTACTAAATGTTTCTGTTCAGAACAGGTAGTAATATCGTCATGCAAGAAATTTCCGTTTTCATTTATAGCATGCTGTATATATTGTGATTTTCTTGGAAATAATTTTGTTATTTGGATGCCACAACCAACTCCACTCTTACTGAACAAACAGGCCTTGATCTGCACTGCTTACATGTTTTGATCCTCGGTCATTTACACCAGCTGTTGGAGTGCGGACACACCCATATCATAAGTACACATCAAAAAATAATGTCCCGGTGTAAGATCAAACAAGGGATATTCACCGATACGCGGAAGAAACCTGCTATTGCAAAAATCGTTCCACATCCAACATGTCCGTCTCAACGGCCGAGTTTCAAAACTGACCAGTAGTTCCGAATGAGACAATAACTGTCTCATCCTGAAGAGTATTAAACTGAATTTATCGAGGCCATGCTACCCAATAAGAGGAAATAATTTCTGTCAGATGTTTTCCTGGATTGGACCACTTATTTACGATGTCTGAAGTTGCATATGAAATAAGATGCATAATTATACCTTGTTATGCGGTACAACTGATATCTTGTATGATTAAAGATATTCACGAAATATTTTCTTCAAATTTTAATGCACTCGTCAGCGTGTCTAAAAATATTTGATAGGTTTCACTCAAAAAGATCTACCCTAATAGTCAAGACATTTTTGGTCGACTTTTCAAGGATTTCCGCTTCAGACAGAAATATTTTTGCACGACAGAAGGCGAATATCTTAGAGCTTTGCTTGAAATGACGTAATTTTCTAATGTTCCATTCTTTTACTGAAAGATATTGATCGTGAAAGAAAGATTTCAGCTCTTAAATCACACTATGCCAGGTTTCAGGAAAACAATTTATTCCACTCTTCAGGAGACAGCTTTAACGTAGGCGACCGGCAATTGCAGGACTTTAAAATGTATAAACTAGTATCGGAAAACAAAGTAATTTCGTTTTCTTTAATTTTCAGTATCAGAGAATCTTCGTTAAGCACGATATTCAATGAGTATTGCGATTTCGCGTTGTACATTTTATGTAAAGGGTGACGGGAGCGCAGTGGGTCCTTCATAGCATTATTTGGCATACAAATTCACATGTGGTAACTTTAACTGCTCATCAAGGAAGCGACAGTACTCCACTGAAGCTCTGGTAATTATTTCGTTTATGGTCATACAACTAATATGGTAGTAATGCAGTATACTCACAGGTGTTGTGAGAGGGAACAATCAGTGAAATGAGAAAGACCAGTGTATACTGACAAATCTGGAGACTACTCTCCTTATACTATTGTCTTCATTTCACCGATTAGTCACGTATATTATCAGTCTATCTGGCGTCATTAATACGGAGACGGTAGCTTTCCAAGCCTAAATTACTATTCGAATATTCTAGAAGGTTGAAACGGGTATTTATCAACATTTTATTTTATGTTCGAACACCATCGTCCATACACCGTGCGTAGATTAACAAAAATCAGAATCTGAAGTATAACAGTTACTAACGTTACTGTTACAAACAGGAAACGATTTCAACCTCGAAGTTATAATACAAGCAGTTTCCTATCTGAAAAGGGTATTCAGTCGTATCGTTGCTCCTAACTGGCGTGGCAACTGCGGTGTTGCGTAAGCTCGTCATCCTCGTCCTCATCATAACAAAGAACACATAAATAATGAAGATAAAACTTTATCGGCCTTGTCTCATGAACACATGGTGGTTATTGGGGAGGAAAGTTCGACAGCATCTACAGGATTATATTTTACAAAATGCGCAGCACTTATATTTCTAAGTAAGGTAGGGAACTACCGTGCAGACGTGTAAGAATTTTTACCGATGCAGTGAAACCTAATTTTTCACGAGGGCTGTAGTGGAATAACTGTGTTTCGTGCAGCTTTCTTTCTCTCAAAAGTATTTACATAAATAATAAAAGGAAATTTATTGTCTACCTTTTAAATGGAATACGCTGTATACGTTATTACGCAAATGTTTCAAATGACGGCTTGATGGAGATTTCATAACTTGCAAAACGTATTACAAAGACTACGAACGTTGTTCACAGCTCTGCTATATAGTACCTACTGGGAAGCGTAAACTAGCAACACTTGAGAATTCGAAAGCTGAAAACGACAGATTTCGTTCAGAATTCTGCCATCGGTTATTACCATCACAGTCTCTACAGAATTTGCAGATTCCAGGACAATTCTAGCTATAATTGTATTATTACCCGGATTTCAGAAGAATTGTCTGAGAACTAATTGTATTAGAAACTCTAAAAGCGTTCACTAATTCTCTTCAGTGGGAAAAAACTTCTGTGCCTACAAATAATGCATATATGTTCTCTTACTACCTAAGAAATCTTATAAAACTATTCATTTTAAATGGTATACGTTGTAATAGAATGTATCTGTTAAATATGCCGGCAAGCATCAGCCTAGATCTAGGTAAGAAACTTAAGTCTTTGGTGTTGCACTATGATACTGGATATCCAGTCCAGCAGTGTAGGTGCTTACAATCTGCTGTTAAAATAAAATTCTTTTCATAATCTTTTCGACTTTCTCAAAGACACAATATGAAGACGTTTCGATAATGCGAATTAATTCCCTTCGCGTACATAACTGTTCCTCGAGAGACTCGATGCGTGAACACGCTACAACCATGGGACCACACATGGTCTCTGGTACATACTTACGATACAGAAAGGTTTTATCTCTGTCTGAGAAATAAAGATTGTAGGTAGCAAGTTTATTACTCCATCTGTCAGCCCACGCAGTATCGATAACAACAACAGCATAATTCGTAGACAAGGGGGATATAAAAGTTAAACATTACTGGCACTTAGCCATTAAAAAATATTTAAAAAATATTTTTGGATTCAAGATGACTATTTCCTGTAAATTTGAATGCGGTTCACTGTTTTTCCAATAATTTTAATGGTACCAGTGTCTCAATTTTGAAATTACTTTCTGTGAAGCTCCAAAGCAATTTCTCCTGTGAGTCAACAAGACTGCCTTGAACGTAACTTTGTTGAAAGGCTTAAGTATCTTAATAATCTTCTTCCTAAATCAGCAGTCGAGCGTAAGATGTATAATTACGTCGCCTGTGTTAGTAAACGTTCAACGGTATAGCTTCAAAATCACGTTCACTTAAAGAATTATTAGGACACAAAGGCCTACATTATGTTTCACTAGCATGGGCCACTTCGATAGTTAATTAACAGCATAACTTCTCGGGACAAGGTTTTCAACAATTTGTTTTTCCTACCAAGATACTGGAGGAGCTATGTATTTCTGTAGTGAGATGATGTTGTTTGACTAACGATATTACACTTTGCGGCTCCACGTAATCGACAGATTCTGGGTATGAAAGTCATGGCAGGGGCATGGGACCACACCTTCAGCATATGCTTCCTCCAGGAAGTGCTAAAACTCACCGTCGTGGGAGAGCCTATGAGGTGAAGAGAATGATGGGGAGAATCCCAGCAGCCGGCCGCTGTGCCCGAGCGGTTCTAGGCGCTTCAGTTCGGAACCGCGCTGCTGCTACGGTAGCAGGTTCGAATTCTGCCTCGGGCATGGATGTGTGTGATGTCCTTATGTTAGTTAGGTTTAAGTAGTTCTAAGTCTAGGGAACTGATGACCTCAGATGTTAAGTCCCATAGTGCTTAGAACCATTTTAACCGTTTGAGAATCCAGGTGATGTCCTTAGGTTGGTTAGGTTTAAGTAGTTCTAAGTTCTAGGGGACTGATGACCATAGATGTTAAGTCCCATAGTGCTCAGAGCCATTTGAACCATTTTTTTTTTTTTTTTTTAGAATCCAGGTCAAGATTTTGGTCGGTCTGCGAAAACTGCTAGAATTGAGCTTTTCGTACCACACTGCTTGAGAAAAGCAATTATCTAGCTTCGAAATCCGTTCCGGTCAGTGTCACATGAAATTAGAACATGACCAATGTTTGGGAATATTTATCGTCTTACTGAAAAATTCGATCTCTTTGGAGGCCTCTCTTCGATATGTTGAATTTTGTAAATCATTCGGTCCGCCTGAGGTACAAGCGACAATCTGTAGTTCCGTAGCCTATGGAATAGTAATAAAAGTGGCCATGTTGGTAAGCTACGTTTTTACAGTGAAACACTTGAAATGAATAAGTACTAATTTTATGTTAAGGAAGGTGAAATTCACAAGAACAACTTGTATCGTGATGGGCTAGTTTAGTTCGAAACTTCCGCTGTCGTCATTCACGACATTCAGCTGAGGAGGACTGTATACATCTATATCATTCGTCGATTTGGTTTCCCTCCTTGCCTCAGTAGATCTTGCATCTAGATACAATACGAAAATACAATAAGTAAAGTACAGTAATCGGTCTCTTCTGTAACCAGAAACACAAGACACTACTTTCTATCGTCATCAGAGTATTAAATGGCTCAACAGGGAAAGCAACGGACACTACAGATTCTTAAACATTGTGTTCCATTGTTGAAGAATTCGAATCCGGTCGTTAGAAATTTTTTTACGAAAGACTTACCATATGAAACCGTTTATTGCGTTAGACCTTCAACCAATGAAATATTGCCTACGAATTCCTGTCTCTGTGAACCCGCTCCACTATCAAGGCAGCTGTTCATTAGAACTCAGTCTAGCGCAAACTCGCTGTACATGTAGACTAATTTGTAGACTAATTTAAAGCAAGTAGATTACGGAATGTATAAATACTGCACTCAAATGCGAGAGTGAAATACAACGGGTGTTAAACGTGTCAAGCCGACTACGAGATGTAGCTATTCCTTAATTATTGAAATCGAATAATCTAGAAGCTCATTCATGGTGAAACAGACTGTGCTATTCTGCTCATTGCAAGGAAATTAACACATTGCAGACGTGCGTAATTTATGTATATGCACTGATGAGTCAAAACATTACGAGCACCTGCTTAATAGCTTATTAGTCCGTCTTTGGAACGAAATACGTCATTGTTTCTGCGTGACAGGAATCCGACATCTTGTTGGTAGGTTTTTGATGGTGTACGACGTCGGATGTCTACGCACAGGTCAAGCAATTCGCGTGAATAACTGGTCTCTGATTTCCATACGCGATGATGGTGCACGATAGCGACCCGGATAGGTTCCATATCAGGCGAATTTGGTGGCCGAGACATCAACGTGAGTTCACAATAATGCTCCTCAAACCACTATACCACGGTTCTGGCTCAGAGACACGGACAGTTTTACAGCTCAACGATGACATCGCTGTCGGAGAAGACATCAAGCATGAAGGGATGTAGCTGGATCGCAGCTGTCAGCTTGTCTTCGATTACTACCACAGATCCCATGCAAGCTCAGGAGAATGTCTCCCATAGCATAATAGTGCTCCCACGAGGCTGCATCCTTTGCGCGCTGCACGTTTCGAGCCGCTGTTCACCTCGATGACGGCGTTTGTGGAAACGAGTATCGATCGACCTAGTGTAGCAAAACTGATCACACGAAGAGCCGACGGGTTTTCATTGATCGTCGTTCGAACCCCAATAATCCCGTGCTCACTGCAGTCGTGATTGCTGATGTCGCTCGGGCAACATGTGAACACTTAGGTTTTAAACGGTTTAAATGGCTCTGAGTACTATGGGACTTAACATCTGTGGTCATCAGTCCCCTAGAACCTAGAACTACTTAAACCTAACTAACCTAAGGACATCACACACATCCATGCCCGAGGCAGGATTCGAACCTGCGACCGTAGCAGTCGCGCGGTTCCGGACTGAGCG
Source organism: Schistocerca cancellata (assembly GCF_023864275.1). Classification (NCBI taxonomy): domain Eukaryota; kingdom Metazoa; phylum Arthropoda; class Insecta; order Orthoptera; family Acrididae; genus Schistocerca; species Schistocerca cancellata. Next base: position 766,705,141 of record NC_064627.1, read on the forward strand.
CCTAGAACCGCTAGACCACCGCGGCCGGCTGAACACTTAGGGATGGTCTGTTGCAGAGCTCCATGTTCAACAATGTACAATGCTCCAATATACTTGTGCGTGGTCCAGCATTGTGCTCTTTCGGCAGAGATGCCGCAGACCACCATCTGTCCTACTTTGCAATGCAGACAAACCTCCGAACACCACGTTCTGTGAAGGGTTGTTGATGTCCAACCATTTAGCGCGTAGTGGTAATTTCACTGTCCTTCTGCCTCTTTCCGTATATGCTTACGACACCAGTACTTGAACATTCGACTAGCTTCGCCGTTTTTGAGATACTCTTTCACGTAATAATAATCTGCCACTTTGTCGTAGTCGCTTATCTCAATGGAGATTCTTTAGGGTGATCCCCCGTCCTTGTCTGCTCAAAGAAGGTTACAGTAGCTAAAAGGAATAGATAGCGATAATGCATGCATGCTTTGGCTAACACTACCGTATTTTGTATTTTTATAAAGGAGAGTGAAGTGCATCTATGGTCAACTGTCAGAGTTAAACATGGCATAATAGATCCATATGCCTCTTCATTGCTATGTAATTAGGCATCGTATGGGCTAAGGCACCGGACTGGTATCAGGAACAAACAGAATTCGAGTTTCGGTACATCCATCTTTATTTTCGTTCCTCCTGTTTGAATATCTGAGTCCAGTGTGAGGAAAAAGGCTGTGGCCTTTTTCCTTTCATATTCTTATTTTCTGAATAATGTCCTCCTGTAGGACTCTAAACTCTAATGTTTGTACCTCTGTGATGCTAAAGGGCGCCTTGTGACCAACTGTCGAGTTAAAGAGTGGGTGTAAATCGGATGCAGTGCATATGGTATGTTGCGCTGTTGAACTTTTGTCATTATCTTTTGATGTAATTGTACTGACACATCTTTGAAAAACATTTACCAGATCGTAGTAAATGATCTAGCAAATTATATCATCAACAGAGAAGGCCGAATTGGACAGTAACATAAGACTCTTTTCGTCAAAACTGCCATGCGTCATAATCAAACTCCATTAAATTAATAAAACCAGGTAACTTAAATTCCTTTCGATCAATACATATGAGTATGAGTATTGATAAAGTTAGCGTTAGTGATTGCCATTTATAACTACTGAAATACCGTGTTAATTTCTTCTTCTGGTAGATTACTAAAACGAATAGTAGAGAATTTTAATGGACGAATTTTGAGCAAAGAGTCGGGAGAGTATCAACCATTAGTCCAGAGGCGACCACGGGTCCTTTTAAAAGTCACGAACCACCACCCCCAAGGGAGACGAGGGATCAGTTAGGAAACTGCTAAGGCAGAGCACTACACAGACGCTCTCGTCGCTTTCGCGGATGGTAAGTGTGTTTGCGTCCTAAATTACGGGAATCCACTCAGTAATAAAGGACAGTTTTTAACGTGACATGCCCACTGGCGCTGGAATGCATCGCGACTTTTCTCAACAAACTAACAGAGCTAGGGCGTGCAGAATCGTAAAGAAGTGAGGCTTACAGGGAGGCCCGTATTAGGGGAGTCGCCTGGAAAGAGACGATAGGATCCGCGAAGTGCAATGAGAAGAGGCCACCCTGCACCTTTGTGCTTCAGAGCCTGGTACCAACTGCTGTCAGGCTGTCGCCAGGCTAACTGAGGTTGCTGGCTCTTGGTAGTAAACTCTTACAGCAGTTGACACTGGCTGATACAAACATCTTCTGGAGTGAAAGAATGGAGTTCGCGTGAGCGTACAGGGAGGAGACCTGACTGGCTGAAATACGAAAGTCACATCCAACATATTTCTGAGCTCCAGTATTCAAAATTCCCATTATTTGATAACTACACTACTGACTATTAAATTGCTACACCGAGAAGAAATGCAGGTGATAAACGGGTATTCATTGGACAAATATATTATACTAGAACTTACTAGAACTGACATGTGATTACATTTTCACGCAATTTAGGTGCATAGATCCTGAGAAACCACTACCCAGAACAACCACCTCTGGCCGTAATAACGGCCTTGATACCGCCTGGGCATTGAGTCAAACAGAGCTTGGATGGCGTGTAAAGGTACAGCTGCCCATGCAGCTTCAACACGATACCACAGTTCATCAAAAGTAGTGACTGGCGTATTGTGACGAGCCAGTTGCTCGGCCACCATCGACCAGACGTTTTCAATTGGTGAGAGATCTGGAGAACCACCGCTGCTGTTAACACATTCTCTGTTCCTTAGTTAACCAGCGTGTACTGAACCGTGTATTGCACAGATGTATTCCTTGGTGTATAGATGTAATCCTTCGTGGGGCCAGCCATATTTAGGTCTAAAGTCCAGTCGAACATTTTCTGTATCCAGAAAGGCCCGTGCAGGGACCTGCAACATGTGGTCGTGCATTGTCCTGCTGAAATTTATTGTTTCACAGGGATCGAATGGAGGGTAGAGCCACGGGTCGTAACACATCTGAAATGTAAACGTCCACTGTTCAAAGTGCTGTCAATGTGAACAAGAGGTGACCGAGACGTGTAACCAATGGCACCCCATACCACCATGCCGGGTGATATGCCAGTATGGCGATGACGAATACACGCTTCCAATATGCGTTCATCGCGACGTCGCCAAACACAGATGCGACCATCATGATGCTGTAAACAGAACCTGGATTCATCCTAAAAAATGACATTCTGCCATTCGTGCACCCATGTTCGTCATTGTGTACACAATCGCAGTCGCTTCTGTTTGTGACAGCAGCGTCAAGGGTAACCCAGCAATGGTCTGCGAGCTGATAGTCCATGCTGCTGCAAACGTCGTCGAACTGTTGGTACAGATCGTTGTTGCTTGGCAAACGTCCCCATCTGTTGACTCAGGGATCGAGACGTGGCTGCATGATCCGTTACAGCCATGCGTATAAGATGCCTGTCATCATGACTGCTAGCGATACGAGGCCGTTGGGATCCAGCACGGCGTTCCGTATTACCCTCCTGAACCCATCGATTCCCTATTCTGCTAACAGTCATTGGATCTCGACCAACGCGAGCAGCGATGTCGCGATACGATAAACCGCAATCGCGATAGGCTACAATCCGACCTTTATCAAAGTCGGAAACGTGATAGTAAGCATTTCTCCTCCTTACACGAGGCATCACCACAACGTTTCACCAGGCAACGCCGGTCATCTGCTGTTTGTGTATGAGAAGTTGGTTGGAAACTTTCCTCACGTCAGCACGTTGTTGGTGTCGCCACCGGCGCCAACCTTGTGTGAATACTTTGAAAAGCTAATCATTTGCATATCACAGCATCTTCTTCCTGTCGGTTAAATTTCGCGTCTGTAGCACGTCATCTTCGTGGTGTAGCAGTTTTAATGGCCAGTAGTGTATATTAAATCTGAGTATGGAAGGAATACTGGTGCCTTATTATAATGTATTTGAATGGCCATTACTCAGATGAGTCACTGTCACTACATAACGCATATACTCAAAAAGGGAGAGTAAAAATTCAGTTCTTGCTGGGAGCGCTCCAATCGAGAGCACCTTTACCCCAGGACGCAAGAGAGGGAATTTGACTCTAAGCACTGAAGGAGAGCATCTTTCGACGCAGAACAAATTACTTCGAGTTTGCAGCGGCCACAGCTTCCACTCGCTGCCACTACTACCTGTAAGTATGGTTACCCACGCAAAATCTTCATATGAACATCAGAATGTTTGTTTATTAGCGACAGCTGTCGCAACATATGTGATTCTTTCGGTTGTGCTTTCCTTCCCTTCTGACTAATAATCGACAACCACTGAGCGACTTCTAACTTATTTGCTTACTCCAGATCCACTATACGACCTTTTCCAAGATTTTGATACTTTATCTCATCTGTAACATGAGTTGATATTTCCTGAACGTAACTGTTCTGTGTCATATGTGCTCTTTGTGTTTAATTTGAAATCTAGAGGGACTTGTAGTAAATAGGACTTTATATTTTTTCCATTTTTTTCGTTCGGAATGATGAAGCCCCTGTCTTTAGTGTTCTTGTAAGTTACAGCATACGTGTTTCATCTCTGTTAGGGTCAGCGCTGTTTATTTAATTCAGTTAATTAAGTTATCTACTGTGCGATACGTGCAATTAAATTAACTTGATAGTATGGGAAATGATCAGTTTTGTAACGTCACCTGGTGGAAGTCATTCCGACATCCGCAGAGGTATGTGGATTGCTCAGCAGAAACCTCACACCAGCCGCGGTTCACTGTTCGATTGTAGATATTAGAGTTTTTGCAGAGCATTGAACCACCGCTGCTGTTAACACATTCTTTGGTCCTTAGTTAACCAGCGTCTACTGAACCGTGTATTGCACAGATGTATTCCTTCGTGTATAGATGTAAGCCTTTGTGGGGCCAGCCATTAATAGGTCTAAAGTCCAAAGATTAGTCACGTGTGAGACACCGCAAGAGGTGAGCGACATTATCCAGTTTGTATTATCTGGCACTATAGCTGCTGAATGTTTGATGCCAGGGTCTGGACCCTCACTGAATATCATGAACAAATACGAATGATCCAGTTCGAGAGTGTCTTGTGTGTTGAAGGTGTAGAGCATTAAGTGGTGCTATTTCATAGGTTTATACCTGAAACTGTACTCCAGCAGGACACAATCCGTATAATCGTTTAAAAGAATCTTGGAGATTCTTTCTCTGCACAATCGTTATATAGCCTGATCAGTTAAACTACAATTCGCCAATTGAACCACCCTCTAATTTCGCTAGGCAGCGCGTGATCATTTCATTAAATTCTGATGTTATGAAGTTTTTGTTTTCCTGTGGTAAGTTTCATCTTTTTTGTGCTATAATTATGGGACCTTAACTTTTTTATTTTTATCTTACGTTTAAGTTTTTTTTTCATTTTTTCATGGTTCCATAACAAGCTTTCAATATTTACTCAATGGATAAAATAACGTTTAAACAGCGCATGAGTTTTTATCATAAGGTGATACCAAACAGAAATTCATGAATTTTGATGCTGTCTTTCAGTCTGACTCGAAGAAACTTAGTTTCCAAAGCGAAGATCGCTCTCACTAAAGGGAGAAGAAAATAATCTAAGTAATTAGAGAATAATAAATGCCTTTCCATTTCTAAATTCCTGTTTTCTCCCTTTAATTTTTTTGTCTTACTGCCAACCATTCCGACAACATTTCTTAGACGGATTAAATATGTAGTAGGAACTACGGACGTTAATATAGCTGTCCTAAGTAATTGTACAAATTCTCAGCCGATACAACCTAGTCGATGTATCAACGTAAAAGAGTGATCGTAGATGTACGTTCGATGCACTGTACCATTTTAATAGCGATATTGTGTTTCGTGTGTCAGCGTCCACGGCATTTTCATTGTAACAGTAAATTCAACAGCATTTATCTCAGAGAAATTTTACTGCTTGCCTCTAAATCACAGGTTGCAGTGTGAAACAGAACTGAGAGAATTCTTTTTAATACCACCTCTCCCGCATTAATCTAAGTGGATTTTATTACGTACATCTAAAACAGTATTTGTAAAATGAAACAGACTCCGTTGACTTTTTCATGCTTCTTTCCCCACGTTTTTAAGCACACGGAAGACCAGAAACTTAATCATGCGAACGGGCTTTTATAATTTAATCCAGGGATATATAAGAAACGATCTGTTCAAATTGCGGCAGAGCATCGTGGAGCAGTTGTTATCAGACGAAAAGCGTATTAAGAACAAGACAGGGCAAGCTATGTTGTGTTTGGTTTCCGTTTCCTGCGTCTGCTCTTTGACACGTATTCACGAACGTCATTTCACAAGGCTCTCAACTTATCCTTAAACCACACACTGCCAAATACCTACCGCTCCACCAATTATAATGTTGATGAAAGCTTCATATTAATCATTAACTAAAATTGCTGGTTGCATCGGTTCTGTCTCAAGTCCAATGAAAAAATTATGGAAAATTAATAAATGTTCTGAATGGATTTGTGATATATCCACACAGGAAACAATTAAAATGCCAACTGGAGAAATACGTGACACGAAACCGCAGTACAAATGCAAATAGCGTTGCTCGAACATCAGGAGCCACTCATCAAACTCAGATAAACACTAAATTCTAGAGAACATGATGAATGAATGTCTACAAATAATGGAAAACAGTCAGCATTAATAAAACGATGTTTTCACGGCGTGAGATGATCCGAAAGATATTCAACGGAAGTACAGGGTGATTCAAAATGAATACCACAACTTTAAAAATGTGTATTTAATGAAAGAAACATAATATAACCTTCTGTTATACATCATTACAAAGAGTATTTAAAAAGGTTTTTTTTCACTCAAAAACAAGTTCAGAGATGTTCAATATGGCCCCCTCCAGACACTCGAGCAATATCAACCCGATACTCGAACTCGTTCCACACTCTCTGTAGCATATCAGGCGTAACAGTTTGGATAGCTGCTGTTATTTCTCGTTTCAAATCATCAATGGTGGCTGGGAGAGATGGCCAAAACACCATATCCTTAACATACCCCCATAAGAAAAAATCGCAGGGGGTAAGATCAGGGCTTCTTGGAGGCCAGTGATGAAGTGCTCTGTCACGGGCCGCCTGGCGGCCGATCCTCGCCTCGGGTAGTTGACGTTCAGGTTTCATAACTAACCTTTTTCGTAGGACTCTCCATACAGTTGATTGTGGAATTTGCAGCTCTCTGCTAGCTCTGCGAGTCGATTTTCCTGGGCTGCGAACAAATGCTTGCTGGATGCGTACTACATTTTCATCACTCGTTCTCAGCCGTCCAGAACTTTTCCCTTTGCACGAACACCCATTCTCTGTAAACTGTTTATACCAACGTTTAATACGCCACCTATCAGGAGGTTTAACACCATACTTCGTTCGAAATGCACGCTGAACAACTGTCGTCGATTCACTTCTGCCGTACTCAATAACACAAAAAGCTTTCTGTTGAGCGGTCGCCATCTTAGCATCAACTGACGCTGACGCCTAGTCAACAGCGCCTCAAGCGAACAAATGTACAACTAAATGAAACTTTATAGCTCCCTTAATTCGCCGACAGATAGTGCTTAGCTCTGCCTGTTGTCGTTGCAGAGTTTTAAATTCCTAAAGTTGTGGTATTCTTTTTGAATCACCCTCGATATTGAAGTATCTGTGTAAAATTAAAAAAAGAAAAAGATAGTGGATTGAAATATGACAGTCGAAAAATTATTTGCTAATTGTACACTGGCATTCTAGATAGTGCGATCTTACTTTCTATTGTCTATGACAGGTTTAATTTTGTTGTTACATGCGTATTAGAGTATTAACACTTCGGTATAAAAAAAAGAAAAAAGAAAAATAGAGCTACATTGTGGTGTTGAATATTTCCTTTGCACCATGATTTTCGACAGCCGCGACAGCTGAAATTCGATATACCGAGCTCTGTTTCTGCTTATTTTTTGCTTAGATTGCCAATTTATAATACCTCGTTCATAAATTCCTTTAAAATCTACTGTCTCCATATCTATTCCAGCTATATATTCTGAAAAGAACATCCTGCCAGCTAAACTTCTTTGCGGGAGACCTGACATGTGCGTCACTGGTAACGACACTCCACATAGGATGTTGTTGGGAATTGCGCACGTAAGTATATCAGTGCGAGCGAGAGAAAATCACCCGTGCGTTTGAGCGCAGCTTAACTTATAAACGATTCCTGTCAGTTAAATCTTCCGAGTGTTGTCCAAACCATTCTACCATTAAGCTAACACAAATCGTGTTGTTCGCTGCCGATATTGTTGTCTTCGTGGAAGTACAGTCGTTGGACAAAATCACCACTTGGTGTAATGAATATCATCTCTCTGTAAATGAGGATAAGTACGAGCTTGTGCGTATAGCGGAGCAAGAACCCGACCACAAGATAATGATAATAATGCTAAATAGTTTGAGCACGTCACATTGCATGCGAAGATGTAATTGTAAGAAGCGAAATGAGACGTGACGATAATCTAAAACTAGCGTTATAGAAGGCAAACGAAAGATTTAATTATGTTGGGAGGAAAATTCACTGCCTCTGTAAAGGAAATCATATAAAGAATGCAACAGTCTTTCGCCTGGTATGATGTGATCTGCTACGAATTCTTCTCTTTTGTCATCTCTTCATTACAGAGCAGCATTTTTACCCTACGTCCTCAGTTATTTCTGTAATATATTCCAATCTCTGTTTTCCTTTACAGTTTCCTACCTTCTGCAGCTCCCATTAGTGCCACGGAAGCTATTCTCTGATGTCCTAACAAGTCCTACAAACCTGTACGTTCCTCTTGTCATTGTTTTTCATATGTTGAGTTCTTCGCCAGTTGCGCAGAAACGCTCCTCGTTCCTTATCAGAGATGCTAGTGCAACCGGTTGTGTTGTTCTAGTGGTTGAAGTTCTTATCGTGTGGCTGTCACATTAGGTATCCAACAAATTCACAGACGCGCATCTGTATTTGTAATAGGACAGCACAATCCAAAATTAAATTTGAATCTTTGGAAGGAAGACGACGTAGGTCAAGCGAAAGTCCGGTGGGAGAATTTACCTAACACTGTGCGGCCGTTGTGCAGCCACCGTGGTGTAAGTCGCCTGTAGAACGTGAGAATAAGATAAGATAGTTAGGACATGTACAGAGCCGTGTAGTAGTAATTTTTACTTCACCTGAAGTATGTCTACGGTGTAGAACAGATGTTAGTAAAGAGGGCCGTCACTATGCAGTGCCTTGTAGAGTAGTACATTGATGAGCCAAAACTTTATGACCGCCTGCTTAGCTGTGAATTGGTCCACTAGTCCACCTTCGGAACACGGTACAGCAGCGATTTTGCGTGGCATGGACTCGTCAAGTCCTCCGTGGATTTCCGGATTTCTATGCACCCGTCTATCTACGTGATTACTCTGCTATTCACAATAAAGTGCCTGGCAGAGGTAGTTCATTGAACCACCTTCACGCTATCTCTCTACCGTTCCACTCTCTAACGGCACGCGGGAAAAACAAGCACGTACATTTTTCTGTGCGAGCCCTGATTTCTCTTATTTTATTGTGATGATCATTTCTCCCTATGTCGGTGTGTCACACAGGTGCCGTGAATTACGGGCCGGTGTGGTCTGTAGGCGCGGAACTGGAGCCCCATAGCGTACCAGACGTTTTCAATCGCATTCAGATCAGGAGAATTTGATGGCCACGACGTTAACTTGATTTCACTATTACGTTACGAATACCACTGTAGCAAGACGATAGCTTTTTGACAAGGACGGTTATCCCGCTGGGATCCAATCCTTGGTGGAGAAGACATCAAACGTTGTCGTAGTGCTGTCGACTGCTACCAACTGAATGTGCCCGTTGAATAATACTGCGCCCACCGCCGTGTGTCCGTATCGCGGAGCATGTCGTGAGCAGCCCTCAGCCTGCATGACGGCGTATCTGGATACCATCATTGACCTTATGGAACGAAAAACGTGATACATCCGATCGGGCGACATTTCTCCGTTGACCCATGGTCCAGTCTCGTTATTTCCGTACTAACTGCCGTAGTAGTTGTCCATCAAGTCGGGTCGAAATGGGAACACGTAGAGGTCATTTACCACGATACCCTTTGTTCAACAAATGCTCTGAACAGGGCACCGAAATAGATTCCCCTGCTCCTTCATTGCACTCCATCGTCGGATCTGCCACAGATCGACACCTATCCTGCTTTATGGAGTTCGAAAACTTCAGCGCTCCACGTTGTTTCATGAAACGTGGACGTCCAACACTTTGTCACGTACTCATAGTTTCACCATTGTATAACTACATCCCATTAATGTTTGTAAAGATAGCCAGCTTTCTGTCGACCAGCTTCGCCGTTTTCGAGATGACCGTTTCCAGGAACCGGGACATAACAGTCTGACCTTCGTAAAAGTCACTTACGCCGGTGGATTTCCGCATTTACGGCCCGTATCCTCATTAAAACTGTACGGCATTAGTTTCCGCTTATATACTATTTTTTCTGCGTCACATGCCCTCAACGCCACGAGGCACTCTCACTTGGTGTACTGGGTTCCCCATAGCCATGCCATCACTTTGCTCACTGAGTTTGTTGTCTCATTGAATGGCACTTCTTGTGAGCAATGTTTGAAGAGGGAATGTCTTGCTGAGCAGAGTACGGAAATGTAGGTAGGTATTGGGATAAGAAATAGTGAGAGAGTGGTTTGTTGTGGGAATTAAATTTCAACAGAGAAAATTAATAGTAGTGCATTCTGTCTTAGCTCCAATACTGCTCGCCTGTATCAAGTAAAAATGTTGGACAGATGGAGTTTCTGGAAATTTGACTGGTCGTGATATAGTCTATCCTAATGCACGAGAGTGCCACACGGTTTCCCATTACACCACAAGGTGACTGGTGGGGGTAAACTAATAAGTAAATTGAGCAGGTCCTTCTTCTTACAATACGTACGCACTCTCAAGCACTTGAAAGCACTTGAAAGACGCCTTCCTAGTAGCGTGTGTCAGCTCTCACTAATGACGACAAAAGCCATCCTGACCTGCAACGCCTTAACAACCGGCAACAAATCGTGGATCTTTGTGGGAGCTGTATTCGAGGCACACACACCTCACTCAATCGCATCCTAGATGTAATCAATAGGATTTTAAAAAATACACCTGGGAGCAAGCCAAGCACATTCATCAAATTCGTGGACTCTTTATTCAAAGCATGCTGACACATTTCAGAAAGGCAATCGGTGGTGCGCTGTCGCGCTGCCTTCGTAAATGTACAAACGCATTCACGTCTTTTGACAATCGAACATTGGCTCGTCCGCTGATACGACGTGATAACTGATATATCAGACTCCACATTCATTAACTTCCCCTATATTGTGAATACCTTTACTACCAGCCGTACCGATGCTTTGTTGGCAAACGGGATGCACCTCCTTACGTGCTTTCCCACACACACACACACACACACACACACACACACACACATACTGTCGTCGGTGTGTACCAACAAAAAGCCCGATTCATTAATACAAGCGACCACTTTAAGGTGATTGGCCAGAAATTAACTTTTCTCTATGTTATGAAGTAAACGTATTTAGTTGTAAATACAGCTCACGCGCCTCAGAGCTGTGGGGTGACGCCCATATGACGACCGGGCAAGTCTCAACGGTTGTCAGTAGCTCCGCAATGGCTGGAAACGGCGACTCTTCTTCTTTCTTCCGCCGACTGCGAGATTTGGTAGGTGACGAAGTTTATTAACGGACAAAACGTAGCACCAATCGAAATTCATCGTCTGTCGTGTCAAATAAACCTGTAGAAGGCCATGAACACACCGATTGTCCATCGGTGGTGTAGGCCATCTTACAGAGGTCGTCATTGCTTCCATACGATAGACGGCCGTGGGCGACTGTCCCTCATCAGTGACGACACTGTGGAAGCTGGTGCGCCAGTGCATTAAGGAGAATCGTCGATCCAGGATTATGAATCTCAGCACCCATTTTCTACAGATATTTTAATCCTTACTGCACGAAATCATCACTAAGCAGCAGCTCTTCGAGAAAGTGTGTGCCAGGTGATTGCTGAAAAACGTGTAACCCGCACACAAATTGAACCGCACAGGAGAAGCATTAACATTTATCGAGTGGTAGGAACACTATGATGACTGTGACGAGTTGCTTGACATGATCGTCACAGGCGATGAGACTCACCATGCTCACCTTAACGTGTAAACCAGGGAGCAGTCGTGACCTTGTCATCACTGTGCGCTCCCAATCAAGATAATATTCACACAGATTTTGTCGATGCTGAAAGTAATGTGCACGGTTTTCTAAGACATGACGAGCATTCTTCTCGTTGACACCTGCCTGGAAGTAAACAGCAAACGCTGAACGTAACTGTGAAACACAATTGGGAAGGACTTTTAAAAACAAGATGCGTGCAATTCTCAGGGCAGACGCTGTAATGATACATAACAATGGTCACACACATACGGCTCGGCGCACTACTATTATGAACCAGTCCGCCTGGGAGTTGTTCGTCATCCACTGTACACTCCTGATCTTCCTCCCAGATATTTCCATCTTTTATTGTAACTCAAAAAATTCCTTTCCTCTGGTCAGCATTTTTACAATCACGAAGAGCTGAAGACCGCTGTCGCGGGCTGGTTCTATAGCCAGGAGTCAGAATTCCGTGACATAGGAATAAAAAAGTTTCTTTTTCTAATATTTATTAATGAATTTTGGACATATTCCATGATTTGTAATATTTAAATATGCAACAGCCCGAACCGTAAAAAACAACAGTTATCCATTGCACTCATTTAACCTGAAATTAAGTTAATTACCAAAGAAAATTAAAATACATTTATTAACATAAAAGAAAGTTTGATAAAGAAATTGTAGCTATTCATTTGCTAAACTATAGTAAAAAAATAAATAAATTATTTTTCTCTATATACGTATTCGTCCTTCTTATATAAAAAAAGTAAAGCACTTAATATACTTTTCTGATTTTGTTTCCAAAGCATTGCCATAGGATATCAAACGCTGCATTGGTTTCGTAGCTTCTTGATATCTTCTGTCGTATACGAAGAAAATGTTAACGTCTCCCTAACTTCCGCACTCACGTGAAGAAGTTGTTGTCTCTTGCGTGATATACGAGGGTTATTCGGACAGTAAGGAACGATCGGTCGCGAAATGGAAAATAGAGTGAAAATTTGATGAAGCTTTGCACAAATGCATTGGGCACTGTGTCTAGTACGCCCGTCGATCGCATCATGTCGCTCTTTCCTGTTCTGAGCTCAAAGTGAGAACATAAAAAAGGCTAGAAATTAGCGTCTCCCACCAAGTATTAGGGCCTGGTGGCAGATTTCGCCTGTAGCTATGCAATCCACATAACATAACTGTCATGCGGTTCGTTCTACACGAGAATTCTCGTCCGCACTCTGCAGGGGCAATGAAGGTGCTCCTGCGGCGTTTACCATGGGAAATGTTTGATCGCCCACAATACAGCCCGTAATTCGCTACCCCTGAGGCTCATCTCTGCTGAAATGAACCGCTGGCTATGAAGACAATATTTTGACACAAACAACGAGCTGCAGCCAAGAGTATAAAATTGTTGAAAAGTACAGGCGGTTGTCTTCTATAACGAGGGAATTGTAAAGTTGGTACAACACTACGACAGATGACTAAGTCTGAGAGACGACTGTGTAGAGAAGTATGTGGAAGGTGTAGTTAACCGTTGCAGATAAAGCAGTTTTGATATTCACTGTGGTTTCCATTTCGCGGCCTATCGTTCCTTACTTTCCGAACAGATGTCGTACGTGGTGCCGGAATTTCCGGCGGCTGAATCGGAGTCGTGCCGTTGTCACTATAAATTTTGTGCTGCATCTACAGTTTTGGTACGAAGGACGTGATGGGAGTAGGTACAATTGTGGCATAGGATCTACCTTCAATTTCGTAAAATCAATGAAGATTTTAGTTTAATCGGTGCTTTGTTCTAGTTATTATGGAATGTATAACTGCGACACAAGCAGTCTTGAAGCAGAGCGTATACTCAAGACTGCTTGTGTCGCAGTTATAGTCATATGTTATTGGAACTTTGAGTGGTCAAGGCTGTGCACCTGGTTGGTTAGGAAGGACTAGAAGCTTGTGATGTCTGAAGATGGGTGTAATCCCGAAACGCGTGACGTGTTTTAATAAAATAATCAATTGAACATCTCACGACTTTATTGCGATTGTGCAGAATTGGTTGCCAATTATTAACACGAAACAGGCCACAGACGGGATTTTATGTCCTGTATATCGGTATCAATTGAACTGCGTCTTTCTTCACTCAGAGATCGCCATTCTTGAAAGGAAACACAGCAATATCGTGAAGGCGCAATGGAACAAGATTTATTAACAGCTACGGTAAATTATTTTCACGTACGTACGTAATTATGAATTTGCAATAACTCTTTGATGAAATACCTAGACGTTTACGATTGTAGGTATAGGAAATGTGGAAAAGTAAGTGACCAATAGCACAGTGTTCGGTTGAGCCAGTAGCTCTGCTTACGTAATAATACCGCGGTCATGTCGGTAGACGACAACCCCTGGACCTGTGCAGAAGGTCCAACTTGACACTCTAGGAGTCCACTGCAGGTCAGCAGGACGCGGCCTGGTGTAGTGTGCGGTGTGCGATGGGACGGCTACTGACAGAAGTTGACGATTTTAATATAAGACGAGGACACGCATTCGAATGTGTTTTTATTCTATTTTATTTTATGAACACCACAACTGGCTTGGTAGTCTCTGTAATGTTTTAACCTCACGAGTTAAATTTTTATAACCTGATAATAATAGCATCTTTAAGCTGAATACGACAGAATGACACTGAAAAGGCATTATTTCAGTAACTTCAAATACCTAACAGGTAACACAAAATTCAAACGGTAGCTGTAGGAAAATTAAATGAGAGAGTATGATCGGAGGAAGGGGGATTTTGGTTTAAAGTTCTTTCGACTTCGAGGTTATTAGAGACTGAGTATAAGGTCAGATAGAAGCAGTGTCCTTTTCAAAGGAGGCATCTAGTTATTCACCTTAATCTGTTTAGATAAATCACTGGAAACCTAGATATTCATGCATCACTTTGCTCAGTAATATAGTCGATAACGACGCATCATCTCCTATGAGAAAATAACCCCTACAACACACTGGAAAAAATAAAACCGTTTCGTTTTGGCATTTCTTATCCCGCTTTTCTAATTACATTTCGTAATTTCATTATTGGACAGCACATATATGCACTTTTAAAGTTCTTAACGAACGTGGAATGTAAACAGCACATGAGATTTGATATTAGGCGCTAGGATGTACGTGGAACTTTATTTGTGAAATGTCATATCAGGTGGATGCGTGATGGAAATTCAGTGCGTACATGACAAGATAATAATTGCTACATGTAGTGCTATGTTCTGTTGCACAGAAGAACCATTTTTTTGTACAAGCTGAAATTTTCTAAAGTTGTACCAGGCGAGCTTGGGCAGGTGTGCCAGTCGGAATGTCAACGAAACATACAGCCGATATAACGTTCCAGTGATACATAAGAAGACTGTGTGAGGTAATACTTCGTAACAACAGTACCAGACCGCCCCTGTAAAGCAAAACATATGTAGGAAGACCCGAGTCCGGTGACCCATAATAATTACTGAATTACCACGGTGGGGCAACAAGCGTTGACAGGACGAAGAAGTGATGGCAAATGTGTTCATACACCCAGAGCCACTATGTCATAAGCGCATACTTGACCCTTCAAATAACGAGGTGTTTGGGGCTCAAAGACACATTCAGTCATGCTACCATTCTGCCTGTGTCGCTGTAGCCAGAGACAGTGAAGGATTATTGAGTTTCAGTGAAACCAAGGTAAGCTGATAGATGATGGTCTGCCTACTACCTGCTTACTGACTTGATCTATGAGATGCAGCCAACCTGATTCATACCACAGCTGCGGTTTCTCGTTTCTGTCTACAGGGACATCTCGGATGAGGAGAAGACTAGTGTACTATTCTGCTTATAGGAAGTCTTCCCGTGAATGCCACAATGAATTCTTTGATAGTGGACTCGCCCTCTGTAGTTTCTCTGCTGATTATATATTTGATTTGACAAAAATTTCAGGAATGAGGTTTTCCTCAGAAAAAAAGAAAAAAGAAAAGGAAACTATCACAGTCTATTGCTGACTGAGCACCCTGAGACAGCCTGAAATTTTCATCTTAGAACCAGTATGGTAACTTTATACGGTCACCTCTGTCTGCAGCACAGACCTTCCGCTTTCATGTAACAGGATTCCTTTTTCGTCGTTCATTTCAGATTCAGTGACATTTTTATTTCTGCGAAGATAAAGCTGTTCTTTTAGCTCAGTATCACTAATGAACTCCCACACTCGTTGTATTCCTAAAGCCACCTTGCAATATGATCTCCTTTATTCACTTCATACGTAGGTTGGAATTTAAATAGTGGCAACACTTCTGTCGAGACACTATGCAATGGTATCTCCTATTGTCGCTGATAGCACATGTTGACATGTCTACTTTAGAGCAAATGGACTCGGCCATCCCACGTCACCGGCCTACTCACAATCGAGGGAAACAGTCACTTGTGAGCGAGAGGTCTAACGTAACGGTGTCTATGTTTTCTAAACAGGAACAACGGAGTGGGATCAAGATTGAATGTACCAGATGTCGTACAGCACGACAGTGTCATCAAGATCTTGAAGAGGCGTGCGGGGAATCGACATTGCCGTACGGAACAGTCTCACATTGAGTAAAAGCCATTAACGATGGTCGGCAAACTGTGGCAGGCATGCATCGGGTAGGTCGTCCCAGCATCTCTGATGAAGACGTGCATGCTGTTGCCGCCTTAGTGGACAGTGATCGACCCCATACGATTCGTGAGCTTGCCCACGAAACCGGATTAGCGCATACGACTGTGCTTCGCATCCTGAAGGAACGTCTGGGCATGCGAAAAATTGCATCACGATTGGTTCCGCTTGACTTGACGGAAATTCAGAAATGGATGCGTTACGACGCTGCTCAGATGCACTTCGCTTTGAGCGCGAAGGAGAGGCTTTCTTACGCCGCATCGTAACACTGGATGAGACATGGGCCACGTCGTGCGAGTCAAAACAGAAACGCCAATAAAACGAATGGCGTCAGTATGGGAAGCCGCGAAAGTTGAAAGTGCGTCAAAACCCGATTATGGTGAAAGTTATGGTGATTCTCGTGTACGACGGTGATGGTGTTATCCTAACGCATTGCATTCCTCCACGGCAGACCGTCAATGCACAGTATTACTGTTCGTTTTTGGAGTATCACTTGCGACCAGCTTTGCGAAAGAAGCGGTGACACTTTCTGCGCAACCCACCCATCATTTTGCACGACTATGTGCGGGCGCATACAGCGCAAGCTGTAGCTGCTCTGTTCGGTCTTTGAGACTGGGAAGTACTGTTCCATCCACCATACTCCCCGGACTTAAGTCTTTGTGACTTTGATTTGATTCCGAAGTTGAAGGAACCCCTTCGTGGCATTCGCTTCAGAACTGTTCCTAGAGATTCGACAGGCAGCAGACCGCTCCATTCGCACCATCAACAGAACAGGCTCTGCTAACGATATACTAGGCCTTCCACATCTCTGGCAAGGGGTATTACACAACGCTGGTGACTACTTTGAAGGACAGTAACAGGTACAAACATGTAACTCTTTTGTATCGGTTGTGGACAAATAGTTGCCACTTTTCAAGTTCCAACCCTCGTATATACCATCTTCATACAAACACCAGTTGGAAAAAAACCAGGATTACTTGGTCACGTTTCCGCACGCTGCTTTTATACATAGCCGAAAGGAAATGCAACAGCCTCAGGAATAAGGTCATTTTATTCAAAAATGGCCGCTCGGGGTAGCCGCGCGGGCGGTCCGGGGGCCTCTTCTCACGGTCCGCGCGGCTACCCTCCCCCATCTGCATGGCTGTGTTTGCTATCCTTAGTGTAAATTAGTTAAGTTAGATTAGCTAGTGTGTAAGCTTAGTGATCGATGACCTCAGCAGTTAGGTCCCATAAGATCTTACCACAAATTTCAAATTTATTCAAAAATGAAATGACAGGTAGTTCATCATTGTACTTGTAAGACTATATGAAAACAATTTGATACGACTGTATGGGTGCCCTTTACCTTGCCACTTGTGTTTCCCTGCCAAATATTCCTGCAAAATATTCTACGTAGCAGCTTGCACCTTTTGATGCAATTTGGCAATGGTTCTTGCAGGTCCTGGAGAACGAGTAAGTTCCCATATTTGTTGAACTGTTGAGAGAGCTGGTCTTCTTGCTGGCCAGGGCAGTTATTGTACACCTTGAAGAGCACGTTGCGTCACAGCAGGGAATATGGATGTGCATTGTCCTGCTGAAAAAGCACATCAAATTCCTGTCAAAGTAATGTGAGTAGCACGGGGAAAAGCGCCTTTGAAATGAAGCGCTGGTTACTTCACCCTGCAGAAACACCAGATGCGACCACGAGCTGTAGCTGATGGCTGCCCGCACCTTGAAGCCTGGGATGGGACCTGTGCATCTTAGGTGAACGGACTCTGAAATAGGCAGCCCACCAGGTCTGAGACATTCAGGTGTACGTCCATCACTCACATACAGACGGAAACTACTCTCATCAGTGTGCCATTCCACTCTCCAGTCGACTCTGTCACCAAACCAGAGTAGGCAGGCATGCGCTGTCGAGATGTCAGCGGTAACCCGGCCGGTGCCACACGTGATCTTAAACCTGCTGGAAGCAGACAGTTGCCAGTTGTCCATGATGACACAGCAGATGTAACTTTTTCCCGAATTTCGTCCTTTCTCGCACGATGAGTGATCCTGACGTGTGTCTGCACTGTGCGGACGTACATAACATGTTCTACAGTTGTGGGAATGTTCTATGGACTATTGTTGAAAGCAGCGACACATTGTGTCCAACATTTCCATCATTCTGTCAACACGTCAGTCCAGTTTCACGCAGGCCAACAAGCCGACACCGTTCAATTGTCTGAAGCAGTTCACCAGGAGTACTGCCTGCAGCGCAAAACAAAGGATGTGCGGACAGGCCTCCGGAGTGCCATCTGATCGCTGGCACCCATGTCAAATGAATCACTAACACTACAAACCCTCGGAAGGCACATATTATACCCTAGTGCAGCTGAACGCAGTCATTGAGAGTGTTAATTTTTTCCGCCTATGTATATATATAATGCTTGTAGTTGTCTTCAGTCCTGGTTTGATGCAGCTCTCCATGCTACTTTATCCAGTGCAAGCTTCTTCATCTCCCAGTATCTACTGCAGCCTACATCCTTCTGAATCTGCTTAGTGTGTTCGTCTCTTGGTCTCTCTCTTCGCCGGCCGAAGTGGCCGTGCGGTTCTAGGAGCTGCAGTCTGGAACCGCGAGACGGCTACGGTCGCAGGTTCGAATCCTGCCTAGGGCATGGATGTGTGTGATGCCCTTAGCTTAGTTAGGTTTAACTAGTTCTAAGTTCTAGGGGCTAATGACCTCAGAAGTTGAGTCCCATAGTGCTCAGAGCCATTTGAACCATTTTTCTCCCTCTTCGATTTTTACCCTCCACACTGCCCTCCAATACTAAATTGGTGATCCCTCGATGTCTCAGAACATGTCCTACCAGCCGATCCCTTCTTCTAGTCAAGTTGTGCCTCAAGCTCCTCTTCTCCCCAATTCTATTCAATACCTCCTCATTAGTTATGTGATCTGCCCATCTAATCTTCAGCATTCTTCTGTAGCACCACATTTCGAAAGCTTCTATTCTCTTATTGTCTAAGCTATTTATCGTCCACGTTTCAGTTCCATACATGGCTACACTCCATACAAACACTTTCAGAAACGACTTCCTGACACTTAAATCTATACGCGATGTTAACAATTTTCTCTTTTTCAGAAACGCTTTCCTTGCCATTGCCAGTCTACATTTTATATCCTCTCTACTTCGACCATCATCAGTTATTTTGCTCCCCAAATAGCAAAACTCCTTTACTACTTTAAGTGTCTCACTTCCTAAACTAATTCCCTCAGCATCACCCGACTTAATTCGACTACATTCCATTATCCTCGTTTTGCTTTTGTTGATGTTCATCTTATACCCTCCTTTCAAGACACTGTCCATTCCATTCAACTGCTCTTCCAAGTCTTTTGCTGTCTCTGACAGAATTACAAGGTCATCGGCGAACCTCCAAGTTTCTATTTATTCTCCATGGATTTTAATACCTACTCCGAACTTTTCTTTTGTTTCCTTTACTGCTTGTTCAATATACAGATTGAATAACATCGGGGATAGGCTACAACCCTGTCTCACTCCCTTCCCAACCAATGCTTCCCTTTCATACCCCTCGACTCTTATAACTGCCATCTGCTTTCAGCACAAATTGTAAATAGCCTTTCGCTCCCTGTATTTTACCCCTGCCACCTTCAGAATTTGAATGAAAGTATTCCAATCAACATTGTGAAAAGCTTTCTCTAAGTCTATAAATGCTAGAAACGTAGGTTTTCCTTTCCTTGCCTCACGTGTTCCAACATTTCTACGGAAACCAATAGTGTTATTTAATGGAAACGGCACCATACGAGAAATGCCTGAGGCTGCAGAGCAGGCGGTATAAAATAAAGAAAAACTACGTGACGGATGTCATCTGTCATTGGCATCAAAGCGGAAAAGTAGTATGTCCACCCACGTCTGTCACTAGAGCGGAAAGCTTAATAATGTCATCTGTTGGAATAACGGGTATTTTATGCTAGTACTTTCGGTTCATCTTTAGCCATGTACATCCTGACAGGTCGGAGACTCAGTGTTAAATATTTGGATTAATGTAGAACATGATGCCAACGGTACAGTGCAAACTGGATTGGGTAGACTGTAGCTTTCACCTCCAAAAAGCAAGTCAGCACGCAATTTGTCACCGAATCGCAGAGATCACTTGTATTTGACATAGTGTAACTGAGGCGGAATAGGGGGAAACAGCCCGTATTCGCCGAGGCAAACGGAAAACCGCCTTAAAAACCATCCACAGGCCGGCCGGCACACCGGACTTCGACGCTGATCTGCCGGGTGGATTTGTGCTGGGGACCGGCACGCCTTCACGCCCGGAAAGCAGCGCGTTTTTTTTTTTTTTTTAATTCATTTTGTTCGGTATAGTTCGTTGCGTTTGTTCTGGGCGGACTTCACACGACATCCTTTCAAGTTGATCGTTGATTCCTTGACTCAGTTTTTTTTTTATTACAGAGAGCGCGCAGTCCTCTGACCGAACGCGCTGATCTACCGTGCCGGCAACGCGTTAGACCACGGGGCTAGCCGGGCGGGCAGACATCACTTAATCATACTTAACTGCACCCGCATACCAACTGTTATCCACCGATTTTGAAAACTAAGGTCTTATTTTAAGACTCCAAATATCATTGGAAGGATCCAAGTTCGTATCACTTGTTTTCCCATCATAACGTTCTATTGGCCCAATGTCAGTAACTTAAAACCCTCTTTGCGTTCAGTTGCTTTTGATTTGATATCGGAAACATTCATGATACGAGTGTACATTACAGTCTGCCATTTTCCTAAACCAAGCCGGCCTCGGTAGCCGAGCGGTTCTAGGAGCTTCAGTCCGGAACCGCGCTACTGCTACGGTCGCAGGTTCGAATCCTGCCTGGATGTATGTGATGTCCTTAGGTTATGTAGGTTTAAGTAGTTCTAAGTTCTAGGGGACTGTAGACCGCAGATGTTAAGTCCCATAGTGCTCAGAGCCATTTGAACCTAAAGCAAACAGCTTTCTCTGTATGTTGGAATTCCTGGCAAAGAGTAAACCGTCCTCTTTTCTGTTTTTAGCACGTAAGGTACATCACTGACTTTGAGACAGACAATTACGTTTGTTCACGTGCATGGACACTCTGAGACAATAAGAAAACGACGACATTAATATTGTTCGTGGTGCATCAACTGATATTCAGCAGGATGCGTATACGTAAACACACTTGATACCTGTGGGCTAAAAGTAGCACCACAAAACCTGTTGGTGTATTTTATGCAACAATAAAACAGGCCACAATTTTACAACAGCCCAGAATACAGTTCTCGTGCGAACATACACTGCTGGAAATTGAAATAAGAACACCGTGAATTCATTGTTCCAGGAAGGGGAAACTTTATTGACACATTCCTGGGGTCAGATACATCACATGATCACACTGACAGAACCACAGGCACATAGACACAGGCAACAGAGCATGCACAATGTCGGCACTAGTACAGTGTATATCCACCTTTCGCAGCAATGCAGGCTGCTATTCTCCCATGGAGACGATCGTAGAGATGCTGGATGTAGTCCTGTGGAACGGCTTGCCATGCCATTTCCACCTGGCACCTCAGTTGGACCAGCGTTCGTGCTGGACGTGCAGACCACGTGAGACGACGCTTCATCCAGTCCCAAACATGCTCAGTGGGGGACAGATCCGGAGATCTTGCTGGCCAGGGTAGTTGGTAGTTGACTTACACCTTCTAGAGCACGTTGGGTGGCACGGGATACATGCGGACGTCCATTGTCCTGTTGGAACAGCAAGTTCCCTTGCCGGTCTAGGAATGGTAGAACGATGGGTTCGATGACGGTTTGGATGTACCGTGCACTATTCAGTGACCCCTAGACGATCACCAGTGGTGTACGGCCAGTGTAGGAGATCGCTCCCCACACCATTATGCCGGGTGTTGGCCCTGTGTGCCTCGGTCGTATGCAGTCCTGATTGTGGCGCTCACCTGCACGGCGCCAAACACGCATACGATCATCATTGGCACCAAGGCAGAAGCGACTCTCATCGCTGAAGACGACACGTCTCCATTCGTCCCTCCATTCACGCCTGTCGCGACACCACTGGAGGCGGGCTGCACGATGTTGGGGCGTGAGCGGAAGACGGCCTAACGGTGTGCGGGACCGTAGCCCAGCTTCATGGAGACGGTTGCGAATGGTCCTCGCCGATACCCCAGGAGCAACCGTGTCCCTAATTTGCTGGGAAGTGGCGGTGCGGTCCCCTACGGCACTGCGTAGGATCCTACGGTCTTGGCGTGCATCCGTGCGTCGCTGCGGTCCGGTCCCAGGTCGACGGGCACGTGCACCTTCCGCCGACCACTGGCGACAACATCGATGTACTGTGGAGACCTCACGCCCCACGTGCTGAGCCATTCGGCGGTACGTCCACCCGGCCTCCCGCATGCCCACTATACGCCCTCGCTCAAAGTCCGTCAACTGCACATACGGTTCATGTCCACGCTGTCGCGGCATGCTACCAGTGTTAAAGACTGCGATGGAGCTCCGTATGCCACGGCAAACTGGCTGACACTGACGGCGGTGGTGCACAAATGCTGCGCAGCTAGCGCCATTCGACGGCCAACACCGCGGTTCCTGATGTGTCCGCTGTGCCGTGCGTGTGATCATTGCTTGTACAGCCCTCTCGCAGTGTCCGAAGCAAGTATGGTGGGTCTGACACACCGGTGTCAATGTGTTCTTTTTTCCATTTCCAGGAGTGTAAATGCTAACTAACACAATTAAAAGTTTCATTAACTTTAAACTACAAACTGCGTTAAGATCCTAAACCCATGTATTTCTGTGCGGGAATTCAGTTGCTTTATCCCATTATTATTATTATTATTATTATTATTCCGTTTGATGTCGACCGCCACAAAAATTCCTCTCCGGCGCTTACCTCTTCATCTCCGAGTAGAACTTGCGCCCCCATTTATCTGTTGGATGTATCCAACTCTGTCTTCCCCTACACTTTTTACGCTGTACAGTTCCGACTTGTACCGTGGACGTTAGTTATTCCCTGATGTCACAGCACATCTCTTACCGTCCTATTGCCTCTTCCTGTCAGTGTTTTCCATATGTTCCTTCTTTTGTCGATTCTGCGTAGAGACTACTCATTTTTTATTTTGTCAGTCCACATAATATTCGACATCCTTTTTGTAGATTCTGCGTAGAAACTACTCATTTTTTATTTTATCAGTCCACATAATTTTCATCCTTTTGTAGAACCACATCGCAGATTCTTCGACTCTCTTCTGTTCCGAATTTGCCCAGTGCACGATACAATGCTCTGTTAAGAATGCGGATTCTCAGAAATTTCTTCCTCAAATTAAGGCTTACGGTTGATATTAGTAGACTTTTCTTGGCCAAAAATGCCCTCTTTTCCTGTGATAGTTTGCCCTTCATGTCCTCCTTGCTTCATTCACCTTTGTAATTTTGCTTCCAACATACCAGAATTTTAAACGTCATGAGTACCTATTTTTATATTAAGTTTCTTGCTACTCTCATTTCTGCTATCTCTCATTACTTTTATTCTTTTCCGCTTTATTTTCTGTGCGTATTCTGTATTCATTAGACTGTTTATTCCGTCCAAAATATCCTGTAGTTCTTTTTCACCTGCACTCAGGACAGCAATGACATCAGTGAATCTTCTCACTGATATCATTTCACCCTGAATTTTAATCCCACTCTTGAAACTTTCTTTTATTTTCGTCGTTAATTCTTCTATGTGTAGATTGAACGGTAAGGGCGAAAGACTGCATCCCTGTCTTAAGCTAGTTTTACTCCCAGGAGTTCGTTCTTTATCTTCCAGTCTTACTGTTCTCTCTTCGTTCCGGAATTAAATTTTGCTTCGTACAACTCCCCCATTAGCTCTTCAGGAGAAAGGTGCACGACAAGTTATGTGAGCCTAATTCCCCGTGCGAGGGATCTTTTAAAGGTTTTACTTCGTTCACTGAATCGTGATTAAGTGCCGTGGTAAATGTAATCAAGCAAGAAAGGCGGCGAGTATCGGGAGATAGGGTCTTTGCCAATGCGGCTACGGCAGATCTGTTGGGCGCAATCGCTGAGGGGGAGGCTGGCTGCGTTGTCCGCCTGGCTGAGCCCATCGCCGCCGTGTTCCGCAGGGCGCGTTTTTCGGGCCCCTCTTCCTCTCCGGCTACCGGCTGCGCGAGATGGGAGCTTGTTGGCCGTAGAAAATCAAGCGTCCAACCGCCTCCGCTCCACCGTAAGAGAAGAAAGAAAGCAAAAACCGTGTCTTGAAGAGGATGGTTCACTCTCACTCCTGCTGAGGGCATCTCTTCGTATTTTCTCCCTGAGAAGCAGTCATCGAAAGTAACTATCTCACATAACGAATGGAATAATTTTGTTTCTTGCTGCGAGAAAATATTTATTCCTTTTTAAAAAGTATTCATTACTTTTCATCTAGTTTTATTACATTCCCTATTTCTCTCTGTCTTGTGCTAGTCCTCCATACGTGTAATTGTGTTACACCCAATAATCGGGTTAATCTGTTTAATATTTACGCAATGTTTGTTTTAAGACGAAATTTTCTTTCTGCTGCATCTCTCAATGCCAAGTTTGTTGTTGCAAGATATCTTAGCGTATGCTTCTTTGACCTGCTTCCTTGCGTACTCTTTCTTGCACTCTGTCAGGTAGATTTTTGTACTAATATAGTTTTCAGAATCGTCCTTTAGCACCATGTACTGGGGTCTGATTCCCCATCCCTTCTTTCACGTTTCTCAGCCAAACAATGCTGTGTCCATGACACTCATTTTCACGGACATCTGTATTAATTTTACAGTAAAAAACGATTCACCACCCAGAATCGCCTAAAATATTTCTTTATTTAAGACGACTGGTTTCAACAGACTTTGCTGTCATCTTAAAGTCTTAAAACTTTTTTGTTGTAAAACATGTTTATTAGACGCCGAAGCTCACGTACAATAAAAATCGGGAGGTTATAAAGGTTTGTCGTCGATAAAATATTTAAAAACATAAAGCATCTTGTGCAAAAGGCCATGTCCACACAAGGTGCTTTTTGTTTTTAAATATTTTAGCGATGACAAACCATTATAACGTGCTGATTTTTACCCACTTGACATGATGTGAACGAGGTTTAGCGGAAAATGAACATGTTTTACAACAAAAAGATTTTAATACATGAAGATGACCGCAAAGACTGTTGATACTGATTGTCTTAAATAAAGAAATATTTTATGCGATCATGGCTGGTGAATTTTTTTTTTTTTTTTTGTTGAAATTTTCTTTGCCGTAGCTACATATTTATAATGTTATTTTGTGCATTAGCTACGATGTGTAACATTGTCTGTGTGAGACGGATTCCTATACAGGATACTTTACTTCCTTTGTAACTGTGTTGTCCCAAATCTTTACGTTGGGCAAGTCGCTAGTGTTCTTTCTATTAATTTTAATGACCTTAGACTTTCCTTTTTTTTATCATTAACGCAGACTCAGCGCTAACCATCCATTCGTTTGTGTCAAACAGATGTATCTTCTTGATCGTTCCCTAGGTCTGTAGCCCTTAGCATCACACATTATCAATTTTGGAGCACCTGCAGAAAAGCTGATTTATGTGAATGATATACAGCAGGCTTTCCAATCCAGATTTAAATGTTTTCACTTTGTAGACAATCTATTTCCTTCAGAATTATATTGCATCCAATAAGTTGTGTTATTAATTGAAAGAAATGGAGTGGTGGATAGTGAAGTTCATTACGGCCTCTTTAGGTTTGCTTATTTGCCTAATACTTATGTTAGCTCGATATAACGAATTCTATCTTTTGTGAAAAGGACTCGTACTTGTCTGTGTAATCTAGTCATTTTATTTTAAGTGTGCCATGCCTGTGTCTTTGTTAATCACTCCATAGGTATGACCGCAGACAGTTTCCAACAACAGTTTACGGTGGACAAATACAGTATTAAAGTTGGCAAAAGGTAGTACATTATTATGATTTATGTTTATGCTTATAATTCTTTTTCATTAAGACGTTCTAAGAAATCCTTATCCTTCCATATACGTAGACCATGTTCATAATATCCCAGAACAAGATGATTGTAGTATCGATCATTTGAATTCCGAGGACTCATCGCTGTTAAATAGCACTGTGATACACCAGTCTTCTTCTTTCTTTTTCGTCACGTAAATTCATATCAAGTGCCACTAAACAACTCCGTAAGAGCAAAATACGCTTATTACTGACATTCGCAAGCAGCACACTAGAGAGAATGGTCCTAACATTAGAAACAAGACTGTGCCATGCCCAGAAAGCAATCGGTGGAAAGTCACACAAGAGAACTGGAATAACACTGATGCTGCGATCTGTACGCTCCTGCAGTATTGACACAGTAAGAGTTTCTTCCTACATTGTTGATAGAAACTGATACCTCCTACTGTGCTATATTACGATCACATAGATTAAACTACATATTTTACAGCCCAATCCACCTGTATGATGATATACGAGTAGCGTCACTGACATTGTGACGCAACTGAATGACAATTAAGTGCAAAATGGCTCTGAGCACTATGGGACTCAACATCTGAGGTCATCAGTCCCGTAGAACTTAGAACTACTTAAACCTAACTAACCCAAGGACATCACACACATCCATGCCTGAGACAGGATTCGAACCTGCGACCGTAGCGGTCGTGCGGTTCCAGACTGAGCGCCGAGAACTGCTCGGCCATACCGGCCGGCAATTAAGTGCAATAGCATTTGTTGGAGAGGGTATAAAGTGCAAAATAGTATCGAGTACTTGAGTTCTTTAGGTGCAGCCCTGTATTCATAAGCGAACTGTTTACTTTTGTCGATCTGTACCGTACCTGTGCTAGCGTAGCTCAATAAATATGTGTTACCTTCGACACAAAAAGGGCGAGAGTGAGAATCCTGTTCCTTTGCGATCCACAATATTGAACGGTATGACTGGACGAAATTATCCTTTTTTCTCAGTTTATCCGACTACCACCTATACGAAGATCGAGCGGATGATGTCAGTGTCACGATTTAGTACCACAAACAGAAATGCATGGAATGCTTCTTTAACGCCATAGATACAGACATGGAATGTTTTTATTTAAGTAAGCTCTGTTACCGAACTCTGCCACGTGTCGTATTGCTGAGACAATAGACAGCGATGCTCCCTGAACATTTTTCTGCTGTGTATAAGCTCATTTTGAGGGCGGTGTAATTATTACTAACCTGCACTGCATCAGTACAGCTCTCAATAACGATGCTCATACAACCAAACATGTGCAGACAGGCTGCTGTTTGAAGCTGCAGAAAGGGTGATACTTGAAAGTTGTTTTGTCCCATAACTTCTTTTACAGAAACGGAAGGTAATATTGTCAGAATCTCTACCTCCGTTGTACTGGAAAAACAACAATTTGTGTTTCAAATGGTGCGAGCAGCTCTTGGGCGAATGATGTGAGTTATCAGTTGCCAATAGCAAAGTGAGGCAGTAATCTACAAAATGAAGTTATCGATAACAATAAAATATTGCAGCGGATGAATAATCAGCACTCTTCTGCATGATGCAGCAGTATCTCAGACTTTTAAACTAGGCTGAAGAGTAGGTGTCTGTAAAATAAACATAATACAAAGCACAAACGGCCAGCATTTGTATCGATAACGACAGAGTACAGAAACGCAAGCTGCAGTTTTCTCAGCAGCAATTATACCGCAACAACGACAGTGCGTCTATTTCGGCTATTAGACACAGCTGCAATCAGAATGTATAATCAAGCGGAGCAAAAAGAAATGCAGAAGCCCCGAAACATTCCGGTGTGGTTTGTCAAACGGTCGTCTGCAGGAGCCGATACTCCAGTCATAAATGAGCGAAATTTTCACGGAACAGAATGTTTAAGGCGTGACAATTAAAAATGACTATTCTTGTGAAAACTTCACACTTTGTCTGACGCGTTACGTAGCAGGAGAAAATATATGTCAAAAATTAACGGTAACATGACTCGTAGAAGGCAGTAAATTTTATTTGCAGTCAAATAGAAGCACCAGTTGCACCTTTATTTTCATTTTAATTGGCACGGCCAGTTCCAGCCTTCATGGTAATTTCGCGGTGACCATTCATCAATCGTAACGAAAGTACGCGGACGATATGACTGCAAATCAATACTAAACTTGCGGAAACTGTCCCACAATGCTCCAAAAGCTGAAGAAAAAGCTAGCAAATTTTATGTCACGTATGGTAACGAATAAAATACATAAATCCACTATAGTTACACCCAAAGTAAAACATTTTAATAAGTAAAACTCAAAGAGTATTCAAAACTCCATTAAACATATCAGTCATTGCAGTCACATACTTCTGATTACACTCAGCCAAATTATTGTGAATTAGTATCCGAGAGCCAAAAGTACTACACTAAGGTTCATGGAAACAGAGCGAATTAGGTCACGCAATGCATTGTTTCTCAGTGCTATTTGCTACCTAGTTCTTCCGATATACAGAAACGCGGGATTAGCCGAGTAGTCTAATGCGCTGCAGTCATGGACTGTGGGGCTGCTCCCGGTGGAGGTTCGAGTCCTCCCTCGGACATAGGTGTGTTTGTTTGTCCTTAGGATAATTTAGGTTCACCATACTATAAGAACCAGTTTTGAGGGGACATTTATTGACATACCTCAGTTAATCCCAAAGATCACATGTAAAATTTACTCGGTCGAAGAGTAGACTCTTTTGTTATGGACTTCCGTCCAGTGAGCAACTGCAGTGTCGATACGCGCCCACTCTGTTTGCGTTTGCCGGAACTACGAGAAGTGTGCAGTCTATACCGCATGCGGCGTCCCTCCCGGATTTACCGTACGTATGCGTCGCCTGTTTGCTTATTATTTACAGGTGATTCAGCTACTTCGAAAAGGAGATGAAAGTGGCAGTTGGAATTTAGTTCTTAACTAGTTTCAAATTGCCGAGTAATCCTGTTAATACCTTTTAAACCGAGCGGGGTAGCGCAGTGGTTAGACACTGGACTCGCATTCGGAAGGACGACGGTTCAATCCCGCGTCCGGTCATCCTGATTTAGGTTTTCCGTGATTTCCCTAAATCACTCCAGGCAAATGCCGGGATGGTTCCTCTGAAAGGGCACGGCCGACTTCCTTCCCAATCCTTCCCTAATCCGATGAGACCGATGTCCACGCTGTCTGGTCTCCTTCCCCAATCCAACCAACCAACCAACCAATACCTTTTAATGATGAAGCCATTTTTACTAGTTATGGCTTCAATAACAGCCGTAACTCATAGTGCATGTCCAATTAAAATCCACATGCCTTTGTAGAGAGATGCTTTCAAGAACACTTCCTTGTAGATGTGTGATGTTGTCGGATAGACAAGCAGCTGATATGACTCCCCTGTTGCCGCATCGTCTCATAGGCCCCGATCATCTAGACTTTCTTGAAAACAAGCTTCCAGCATTACAGCAACAGGTTCATTTGGCTGTAAGAATGTACTTTCAGTACGATGGTGCACCTCGACATTCTAATCGTCCTCATCCAAATCTAAAATTTCTCGGGAGAAGAAGTTGCACAAGTCGTCACGTTTGTCGGCCACCAAGGGCCTCGGGCCCTACCCCTTTCGATTTTTATCTTTGGCGATTGTGAAAAGTCTACGATTAAAACAAAAGTGGGTGGGGGGAATTCATCAGATTATGTATAGTGATGCTCTTATAAATGGATACCAAGAAGTCTGAGATGGCATTGATGGAAATCAATTTTTGGACTTCATATTTACTTTGCTTCTGTGAGTATTTATGAGATAGACGCTGCAATATAAAGATGTTTTCAGAGTCAAACATTATGTTTAAATGATACAAAAAAAAATATCTCATAGACAGTTGGTGTGTTTACTTGTACAAAAAAAGTACTAAAAGTGCGGTACAGGACTTTACAAATGCGAATTTGAAAATGAGCGTCATCTCTCCCAGATTTACCCTAATGTGTGTCATATTCTTGTATAAGAACATTGAAAAGTATAAAATTCGGCATGCGTTTGTTGAAGGACTACGTTCTACCACATTAATAAAATATTTTATTGCATGCACACTCGTGCTAAGCACTGTACCAGTCTCAGAGTTTAGTGATAACACAAATAAATACTCCAGAATTTGGTAATTTGCGATTAGAAAATTATCTACTGTATTCTCGACAAGCAGCATTACAAAAGCCATACACAAATACCATATCGGCGTACTCAGGATTTGCAAATTCGTGCCACATATTTATGATACAGTAGAATTGGACAACACATCAAAATCGCTGTCGAAAAATTCAATTTACGTACTGAAGCACTACTGCACAACTTGGACATAAAAGGGACACACGATAAAAACAAACCCTTGACAACTGTAGTAACTAGCTGTATCTGTGTGAGTAATTACAACCGGGCCCGTGTTATACGGAATATTTTATTTAGTATTCCTGCAGACATCTAGTTTCATTAAAATTGATTTTCAGCAAGTGTAACATAAATAACAACAAAGACAGTACTGCGAGGCGTTTTGGCGAGCAATTTACTTTAGTAAGCATTTCATTTTTTACTTTTTTATTTGTTTTCTGGAAATGTAACAGCGGTAATGGGGAAAGAAAGCATTTCTGCGTTGCGCCTGCAGTAGGAAATTAACTTTGGCAGCTTTTAAATTTTCTTATAAAATACTCAGTGCGCAATGACCTTTTTTCAAGAAATGAGAACGTATTACGAAAATAAGGGAAATTCGACATCTCCATGAGTGGGACGTTATGAGGAATTTTTCTTGTCTCTTGAGTACTTACGCACAGAAAGCTTCCTTCTCATTGGTATTTTCAACATTCTCAATAAGTTTCTCCACGTGCAAGGAGATTAAGACCTATAGCATTTGCCAGTTTAGTAGACATGATGTAAATGTTTCTGACATTCTTATATTCCTCGTCTGCGAATGTGCAGTGAAGTAGTGTCAATGAAAAGCTCCGTGTTTTCTAGTAGCTTGGGTTTCTGACCTTAGGAAGTTTGGTAGTGAAATCTATGTGTAGAAGACGACAGGGCTCGTTTTTTTTATCTTTCAATTTTTAGTACTGGAATGGAAAGGGAGTGTGTTTGCTTTGTGCGGACACACGAGGAGCTGGTCGCAGTACGCGTATAGCTGAAAGCACTGTTGGCCACAGTCAACCATCTGCAGATTGGTACCTCTGGTTATAACGACGGTGGAGGAACTAGCACGCCAAAGGGAACAGCATGGGGGTGCCAGGACACCTAGCGCACCCAACGGGGGGTGGGGGGTGGGAGGGGAGGAGAGGCACCACGTTCGCCTTTCGCCTCAGCGTGAGTGGCTGGTTGTAACGCTTCAGCCTAGCTCGAGGTAGAGGATGTAATTGGGAACTGGCCTTATGGGCTTGCCCATTCGTCCTACACAAGGACTTCTGACCGATCCATCAGAAGGACTGGTCATTCCACCGGTTAGGGGTTTGTTAGTTACCAGGAGATCCAATATTGGGCTATCGAGGTTGGAGGGAGCTGTCATGTTAAAGACGTGGCTCATATTGCCACTACTTATTCCTATCACTTTAGTTGTGAGGACTTTCTCAGTTTCTATGGGCTGCTGACATAAATGGCGAAGACTACGTCTAGAAACTGTGAAAGAATTTGTAGCAAAGTCACTGAAGTTATCGCCCTCGTCAAAAGCTGTTGCGCCCAAATTAGACTCGGGACACAGAAACGGATGAAACCTGAAACAGAAAACCTCCAAAATATTTAACAAGGCGTCAAACGTTTATCGACAACAGAGGTTATGCATCAAAAGAGGAAGAGTGTATACTGAAATAAAATTATATCAAGCAAGATCGAAGTCCAGTCTGGTTGAGAAGTTACATGGAGACGAGTAGCCACTGTAGGTGAACTTACTAATTATAAGATGTTTTCTCGTCCACATGATTATAATGTAACAGTTGTACAGTGATTCAGGGGATGTCTTCGCTCAGCAGCGCCGAAGGAGCCCATCCACGTAATATTAGTTGGACGCGACTTTCACCAACGGAGTATACAGGGTGATCCATTGATCGTGTCCGGGCCAAATATCTCACGAAATAAGCGTCAAGCGAAAAAACTACAAACAACGAAACTTGTCTAGTTTGAAGGGGGAAACAAGATAGCGCAATGGTTGACCGCTAGATGGCGCTGCCACAGGTCAAATTGATATCAACTGCGTTTTTTTAAGTCGGAACTGCGATTTTTTATTACCTATTCGTGTAGTACGTAAATAAATATAAATGTTTTAGTTGGACCACTTTTTTCGCTTTGTGATAGATGGCGCTGTAATAGTCACAAACATATGGCTCACAATTTTAGACGAACCGTTGGAAACAGGTAGGTTTTTTAAATTAAAATACAGAACGTAGGTACGTTTTAACATTTTATTTCGGTTGTTCCAATGTGATACATGTACCTTTGTGAACTTATCATTTCTGAGAACGCATGCTTTTACAGCGTAACAACCTGTAAATATCAGATTAATGCAATAAATGTTCAAAATGTTGTCCGTCAACCCCAGTGTATTTGGCAATACATGTAACGACATTCCTGTCAACAGCGAGTAGTTCGCCTTCCGTAATGTTCCCACATGCATTGACAATACGCTGACGCATGTTGTCAGGCGTTGTCGGTGGATCACGATAGAAAACATCATTCAACTTTCCCCACAGAAAGGAATTCGGGGACGTCAGATCCGGTGAACTTGCGGGCCATGGTATGGTGCTTCGACGACCAATCCACCTGTCATGAAATATGCTATTCAATACCGCTTCAACGCACGCGAGCTATGTGCCGGACATCCATCTTGTTGGAGGCGTTGTCGGTGGATCACGATAGAAAACATCATTCAACTTTCCCCACAGAAAGGAATTCGGGGACGTCAGATCCGGTGAACTTGCGGGCCATGGTATGGTGCTTCGACGACCAATCCACCTGTCATGAAATATGCTATTCAATACCGCTTCAACGCACGCGAGCTATGTGCCGGACATCCATCTTGTTGGAAGTACATCGCCATTCTATCATGCAGTGAAACATCTTGTAGTAAAATCGGTAGAACATTACGTAGAAAATCAGCATACATTGCACCATTTAGATAGCCATCCATAAAATGGGGGCCAATTATTCTTCCTCTCATAATGCAAACCCGCCAAGGTCGCTGATGTTCCACTTGTCGCAGCCATCGTGGATTTTCCGTTGCCCAATAGTGCATATGATACCGGTTTACGTAACCGCTGTTGGTGAATGACGCTTCGTCGCTAAATAGAACGCGTGCAAACAATCTATCATCGTGCCGTAATTTCTCTTGTGCCAAGTGGCAGAACTGTACACGACGTTCGAAGTCGTCGCCAAGCAATTCCTGGTGCATAGAAATATGGTACGGATGCAATCGATTTGGATGTAGCATTCTCAACACTGACGTTTTTGAGATTCCCGATTCTCACGCAATTTGTCTGCTACTGATGTGCGAATTAGCCGCGACAGCAGCTAAAACACCTACTTGGTTGGTTCAAAGGGCTCTGAGCACTATGGGACCTAACTACTGAGGTCATCAGTCCCCTAGAACGTAGAACTACTTAAACCTAACTAACCTAAGGACATCACACACATCCATGCCCGAGGCAGGATTCGAACCTGCGACCGTAGCGGTCACGCGGTTCCAAACTGACGCGCTTAGAACCGCACGGCCACACCGGCCGGCAAACACCTACTTGGGCATCATCATTTGTTGCAGGTCGTGTTTGACGTTTCACATGTGGCTGAACACTTCCTGTTTCCTTAAATAACGTAACTATCCGGGGAACGGTCCGGAGACTTGGATGATGTCGTCCAGGATACCAAGCAGCATACATAGCACACGCCCGTTGGGCATTTTGATCACAATACCCATACATCAACATATCAACCTTTTCCGCAATTGGTAAGCGGTCCATTTTAACACGAGTAATGTATCACGAAGCAAATACCGTCCGCATTGGAGGAATGTTACGTGATACCACGTACTTACACGTTTGTGACTATTACAGCGGCATCTGTCACAAAGCGAAAAAAGTGGTCTAACTAAAACATTCATATTTCATTACGTACTACCCGAATATGTAATAAAAATGGGTGTTCCTATTTAAGAAAACGTAGTTGATATCCGTTTGACCTATGGCAGCACCTTCTAGCGGTCCAACCATGGCGCCATCTGGTTTCCCCCTTCATGCTAGACGAGTTTCGTTCTTTGTAGTTTTTTAGTTTGATGCTTATTTCATGAGATATTTGGCCCGGTCGCTATCAATAGACCATCCTGTATACTGGGAAGTTTAGGGATTCGTTGTAGCTTATACTGATAGACAGTTCTGCTAACAAGTTCTGAACGCTTTCTCCGAAAACTGTCTTGAGCAACCAGTGCGATAACATATACGCATTGGAAATATTTTAGACTTCTTAGCTTTAAACAGGCTTGCCCTTATAGACAAAGTCGGTTTAGAGACAGAGATTAGTGATGACGATGTCATCACAGCCACGATGGTTCCTAATTTCAATATTTCCATCAGGAGTGTTAGGAAAGTTTTTATACCGGAAAGTGATGCTAAGCAGTTGCTATAATCTTATTTTGATAATGAATGGAAGTCATTTATTTCTAACATACCGGAAAGTGATGCTAAGCAGTTGCTATAATCTTATTTTGATAATGAATGGAAGTCATTTATTTCCACATGTAGTGGAATTAAGAGAAAAGTTTAAAACTATTGTCAGTCGCACTGTGGAGAATTATGTGCCGAGAAAGTGGTTTAAGGATGCAAAAATGCCCACCGTGATTAAACATCAAAATTCGAAAAATGCTTAAAAAGCACAAACTGTTGCCGTCAAAATTCAAGAAAAGAATATCTAAACGTATACAGTCAAAAGTTAGTATAAATTCAGACGAAGCTTACAACAACCTTCGCCCTCACACGTTAGCGAAATATCTCGCCTGGCATCATAGGGAATTGACGATCTAGATAAAATCAGTAAGAGGGTAGTAGACTTGCAGCCATTGACTCGTCGACGAGTCGTGGTGGCAGCAGAAGACACTGAAAGGCAAGTTGAAATTTTTTAATCTAGTGTTTAAAAAATCAAGTCATTTACGCAAGAGGATCTTACCGAGATACCACCGTTTGACCGCTGCACTAACATCCGCATGGACGACTTAGGAACAGGCATCCCTGCCGTTGAGAAGGAGCTGAAGGGGTAGAAAACAAGTAATTCTACAGCTCCGGATGTAATACCAGTCCGGTTCTAAAGAGAGTACTCTTCGACTTTCACCATTAACTTTGCTTGCTTTTATTGTGAAGCTCTCCCCCAGCGGGATAGAAGTGCAAGTGCCTCTCGTATATAAGAAGGGTAAAATAATACACCAAAAAATTCCTTAAAGTTGATTTGCTGCAGAATTCTAGAGTTTATTTTGAGTCCCAAGATCGTAAATGTCCTTTAACGACAAAATATTGTACACGAACTGAGAAAGTATCTCTCGCGTGAATCTCTCCTCGTCCTTTTTTCAAACGATATCTTGTAAACCAAGGATGAATGGCAACAGGCGGATATGACAGTCCTATATTTCTGGGAGGCGTTTTACACAGTGCCTCATGCAGACTGTTAACCAACGTCCAAACATACGGAATAAATTCTCAGATTTACGAGTGGCTTGAAGACTTTTTAAATAAAGAATCCAGTACATTGTCCTGGACCACGAGTGTTCACAGGAGACAAAGGTATCGACAGGAGTGCTCAAGAGAAGTGTAACAGGACCACTCTTGTTGCCGCCCGGTGCGGCCGTGCGGTTCTGGGCGCTTCAGTCTGGAACCGCGTGACCGCTACGGTCGCAGGTTCGAATCCTCCCTCGGGCATGGATGTGTGTGACGTCCTTAGGTTAGTTAGGTTTAAGTAGTTCTAAGTTCTAGGGGACTGATGACCACAGATGTTAAGTCCCATAGTGCTCAGAGCCATTTGAACCATTTGAACCACTCTTGTTGTCTATATACGTCTGACGCGTATGGCGAGCAGCAACTGCAGCTTTGCGCTGTCCCTCCCGCCGGAGGGTCGAGTCTTCCCTTGGACGTGGGTGTTAGTTTAAGTTAGTTTAAGTAGTGTGTAAGTCTAGGGACCGATGACCTCAGCAGTCTGGTCCCTTACGAATTCACACATATTTGAACATTTGAACTGTTGCTTGGTGACGCTGAAATTTACGTGATAGCTTCGTCTTTGAGTGTAGAAGAATACAAGATGTCTTCTACAGGCTTCTTATCTGGTGCAATGAATAGCAGTTTTCTCTGATTTGTGAGAAAATGTAAGTTAATGAAGATGAGTAAGGAAAACAATGCTTTAGTGTTCGAATACAGAATTAGTGGTGTGCTGGTTGACACAGTTATGTTTATTATATATCTAAGTGCAACACTGCAAAGTGGCGTCAAATGGAACATGCACGAAAGAGGAACGAACGGTGGACTTCGATTTAGTGGGAGAGTGTAGGAAAGAGTGGTTCATCTATTAAGGAGGCCGCACATACAACCCTTGCGCGACCCATACTTGGGTACTATTCGAGTATTTGGAATTCCCGCCAGGTCGGGATACGGCAAGACATCGAAGCATTTCAGCGGTATACTAACAGATTTGTTACTGGTAGGTTCGAAAGAAGATATTCTTTTCACGAACTCCTGTTGAGAAGATTTAGAAGCCTGGAACTTGCGGCAGGTTATAGAACTATCTTACTGCTAACAATATACAAAGTGCCCATAAAGTCCTACTGTCATTTCAAAAATCTTAACTCGGAAACAATTGCAGAGAGAAAATTATGATTTGTTGTAAAGCGTTTAGCAGCTCTCACACTTTTTTCAGATATACGAGAGTTTCAGTGGGTGCCCCACGCATCACTTGTAGAACGTCAAACCGATATTCGGGTTCTGTCCACGTACGGGTCAGCAATGCTGCGTAAACAGTTGTGACTGCTTCGTGCACGAAGGGTAGCATTGTCACTGACTGTTGTTATATTCACGCGATCCTTGACGTATCCAACGTGAGATCCCAGCATCATGCTTGGACGATGATGGATGGCTGCAACTCTTCGATCCCTAGTAGCAAGAATTATTGGAGAATGTCCATATACACATTTTCCTGTATTTATTTACAGTGCGGTTTTCTCCGCAGAAAAATGTGCTTATCACCATATCATCCATTAGGCCACATCAAACATTAACCTTCGGATTATCACAGATCTGTTAAGGCGTGTAGCATGAGTTTTCGGTGCCATAAATGTAAGATGCAGGCCAGACTGGAACACGTGAATGTGTACCGCAAAGAACGGCTGTGTGGCTGCAAAACTTGGACCAAGTGCACATTGTACGCAGGAAGGTGTCACCAATTGTGTAACACTTGGTGGACTGTTGGAATTGCTTCCTGCAGTCTGTGATACATACCGATAGTACCTCTGGGGACTGCGATGAAACGCCGCTTGCACTCTGTCAGCCCATACTTCAGACACAGAGGGACGTCCAATTCGAAGAAGATCTTTGGCACTGCATGTATCATCAAAGTTTTTTTCCGATTGTTCCCTCCCATATTGGAGTCGATAATTACGGAGTATGTTGTCACAGATTTGGATTCTGCATACCAGATGAAACATTGTGCCATCTCCCGGTCTTTCCCTGTTTTAATACACTTCAAGCGATATTTGCAATAAAGGACAAAGACAGCAATACTTCGCGAGCTGCTAAACGGTTTACAGCAAAACATGATTCTCCACATCTGACAGTTCCCAAGTTGTGATTTGTTGAACTGATTGCAGAATTTCATGGTCACTCGTACATCCCGTGTAACGGCCGCGAAGACAAGGTAAATCAGGCCCATACGGAAGTACGTAGAGAACTGTTATTCTCTCGCTCTCTTTGCGAGTACATCAGAGAAGTGAATGACTGTCAAACTCTGGTAGAGAATACACTTAACCTCGCACAAAATGGCGATTTGGGAATTATATATATATATATATATATATATATATATATATATATATATATATATGTGTGTGTGTGTGTGTGTGTGTGTGTGTGTGTGTGTGTGGTGTGTGGTGTGTGTTTAGATATACACTCCTGGAAATGGAAAAAAGAACACATTGACACCGGTGTGTCAGACCCACCATACTTGCTCCGGACACTGCGAGAGGGCTGTACAAGCAATGATCACACGCACGGCACAGCGGACACAACAGGAACCGCGGTGTTGGCCGTCGAATGGCGCTAGCTGCGCAGCATTTGTGTACCGCCGCCGTCAGTGTCAGCCAGTTTGCCGTGGCATACGGAGCTCCATCGCAGTCTTTAACACTGGTAGCATGCCGCGACAGCGTGGACGTGAACCGTATGTGCAGTTGACGGACTTTGAGCGAGGGCGTGTAGTGGGCATGCGGGAGGCCGGGTGGACGTACCGCCGAATTGCTCAACACGTGGGGCGTGAGGTCTCCACAGTACATCGCTGTTGTCGGCGGAAGGTGCACGCGCCCGTCGACCTGGGACCGGACCGCAGCGACGCACGGATGCACGCCAAGACCGTAGGATCCTACGCAGTGCCGTAGGGGACCGCACCGCCACTTCCCAGCAAATTAGGGACACTGTTGCTCCTGGGGTATCGGCGAGGACCATTCGCAACCGTCTCCATGAAGCTGGGCTACGGTCCCGCACACCGTTAGGCCGTCTTCCGCTCACGCCCCAACATCGTGCAGCCCGCCTCCAGTGGTGTCGCGACAGGCGTGAATGGAGGGACGAATGGAGACGTGTCGTCCTCAGCGATGAGAGTCGCTTCTGCCTTGGTGCCAATGATGGTCATATGCGTGTTTGGCGCCGTGCAGGTGAGCGCCACAATCAGGACTGCATACGACCGAGGCACACAGGGCCAACACCCGGCATCATGGTGTGGGGAGCGATCTCCTACACTGGCCGTACTCCACTGGTGATCGTCGAGGGGACACTGAATAGTGCACGGTACATCCAAACCGTCATCGAACCCATCGTTCTACCATTCCTAGACCGGCAAGGGAACTTGCTGTTCCAACAGGACAATGCACGTCCGCATGTATCGCGTGCCACCCAACGTGCTCTAGAAGGTGTAAGTCAACTACCCTGGCCAGCAAGATCTCCGGATCTGTCCCCCATTGAGCATGTTTGGGACTGGATGAAGCGTCGTCTCACGCGGTCTGCACGTCCAGCACGAACGCTGGTCCAACTGAGGCGCCAGGTGGAAATGGCATGGCAAGCCGTTCCACAGGACTACATCCAGCATCTCTACGATCGTCTCCGTGGGAGAATAGCAGCCTGCATTGCTGCGAAAGGTGGATATACACTGTACTAGTGCCGACATTGTGCATGCTCTGTTGCCTGTGTCTATGTGCCTGTGGTTCTGTCAGTGTGATCATGTGATGTATCTGACCCCAGGAATGTGTCAATAAAGTTTCCCCTTCCTGGGACAATGAATTCACGGTGTTCTTATTTCAATTTCCAGGAGTGTAGGTTGTTGGTTGATTCGGGGAGGGGACAAAACTGCGAGGTCATCGGTCCCATCAGATTATGGAAGGATAGGGAAGGAAGTCGGTTGTGCCCTTTCAAAGGAACCATCCCGGCATTTGCCTGAAGCGATTTAGGGAAATCATGGAAAACCTAAATCAGGACGGCCGGACGAAGATTTGTACCATCGTCCTCTCGAATGCCAGTCCAGTGTGCTAACTACAGCGCCATCTCTTTCGGTGTAGATATAGTTGTAGGTGCACTTAGCCTACTCATACGGTAACTGCGCGTGTGTAATAACATAGTATCAGTGAGATTTTGTCCTGAATATTCCCTTAGTTAAAGGCATCAGTTTGCTAACAAAGCTCGTTGTGATTCGGGAGGTTAGTTGAGAGCCTACAGCTCCGTAGTGTATTAATTCCATGTTCTTATTGCTTTGCTTCTCGTTTTATTCCCCGAGTAAGTGAACTACCGATTTCTCTACGAATCTTGTCATCTCGTAGTTAAAACTTTTTGTTTTACGTACGATTTGGCTTTGAAAGAAAATATCTCTAACGATGAATTACGCAACAGGAACAAGCTTCGCAGCAGATATTCGGATCATTTCAAATACGAGCCTTTTTTAATTAAAAATGTCACAGACCAGTAAAAAATGTTTGCATAAAACGAAAGTAATTATGCGGGAAATATTTGAAACAAGCGAAGAATGTAATAACGTATACCAGAGTTCTGCTCACAATATGCCGTAAGCAACAGCAGCTGACACAGCGAAATATGACATGATACTTGCTGTTTTTACTTCACGTTCATCCTGATAAAACTAAACAGAGCTGATGCGAGATTTCTTCATGGTCGCTTTTAACATGCAAATTTTTTTGAAAAAACAAAGCTACGCATTCCTTAACTATTGCACGTTCTTGTAAATTCTTCTGTCATTTCACGGAGAGTTCGTCATTTCTGTGTTCCTGTTTTACTTCTTTGGCACTACATAACGTAGCTCGACAGTGTCTCGTTTTTAAAAAATGTATTGGCATGAGTTATTTCTTAATAAGAAGATAAATAAGAGATCTCTCCGGAGATTTCTCGAACTCTTATGAATTAATACCAAAATCGTACGAAGCAATGCCCCGCAGTCGGTTGCATGTACTCAGTGCCTAATAAAGGGTGATCGAAAATTCGCGCACAGCACAAGTGATCAAGTATATATTGTTATTGTTGTCATCGTCAATCGGAAGACTATTTTGATTCAGCTCTCCACGTCACTCTATCCTGTCCAAGCCCCCCCATCTCCGAATAACTGCTGCAATCTACATTTTTCTGGACTTGCTTACTGTATTCATCTCTTGATTCCCTCTACAATTTTCATTCCCAATACTTATATCCGTAGTTAATTGGTGATCCTTTGATGTCACAAAACGTGTGCTGCCAACCGATTCCTCCTTTTAGTAGAGTTTTGCCCAAATTTCTTTTCTCCCCAAGTCTTATCGTTACCTCCTCTTTAGTTATATGATCTACCCATCTAATGGTCAGCATTTTTGTGTAGCACTACACTTCAGAAGCTTCTATTCTCTTCTTTTCTGAACTGTTTATCGTCCATCTTTCACTTGCATGCAAGGTTACACTCCAGACAAATACCTTCAGAAAAAATTTCCACGCACTCAAATCTATTTTCGAGGTTGAAATATTTTTCTTCGGAAACGTTTTCCTCGTCATTGTCAAACTATATTTTATATCCTTTCAGCTTCAGCCTTCATCAGTTATTTTGCTGCTCAAATAGCAAAACTCATCTAGTACGCTTAATGTCTCGTTTCTTAACCTCGTTCCTTCTGCATCGCCTGATTTAATTCGTCTACATTCCAATGCCATTGCTTTGCTTTTGTTGATACTCCTTTTATATCTTCCTTTGAAGACGCTATGTACAGTCGTGGACAAAACGAGCGAGACCCCTCGCCTTTTCGTTATGCTGATCCGCACGGCTTTAAAGTCTGCTACACAGCATAACAGGCAAGGCGACGAAGTGCTACCAACATACTATGCACTTGCGTGAAATTGACAAACTATCTCAACTTTTTTAGGCTGTTTTCAATAATTTGTAAGACTATATTAATGCTGATTAGTGTGTTAAATACAACACGTAAATATAAGACAGAACTGAAAGAAGAAACGCTAATTGGTATGAACTGTATCAATAAAAATGAATTTCAACTTATCGAGATAACATAATTGTTTTAGTAAGACAAAGAACGCCGGATCGTTACGAATTAGCAAAATATTATCCGCTTTCGGCCGCGAAACGGTCTGTGTCAACGTTCAGACCAGTCATACTGGATTACCGTTGCTGACCTACCATGAAAGTGTGCAAATTTAACAATGCGTGAAGATTCATAACGAAATTCAGTTAAAAATCATTCAGTGCCACACTTAAGTCAAATCCATTATTGACAGAAGCGGAAAAAGTAGGCAGTAACATGTATGAAATTCTACAAGAGTGTCATATTGACATGCACAGGGCGCCAGTACAGAATAAAGGCAGCGATAAAACGTATTGGGGCCGCGAGAATTTCTTAAAATTGCTTTACTGATATTCTACCTGCCTCCATTGAGATTAGAACCGAAAACAAACCAGACCTTCCTTTCACTACGCTAGCAGACAACCCATGCAAACCTCTATTATTACCCCAGACATGAATAAGCCACCAATTTCGCAATGAAAATGGCATATTGATCTGCAGTTTCTGTTGCATAGAGCTTTCTGGACTCAAAAACATGAATTTTCTTCCTTTATGTCACCGCTTATGTGACAACCATTCGGGATGTTTATCGAAATAGCAAAATACTGTTATTAGAGAGTAAATTTAGTAGGATATTTCTGCACCACCCCAGGAAATAAACGGCTCCACAGCTGCCAAACGTATTCTACACTGTTTCGAATTCTCCACTAGACTCGCCACAGCCGCAAAACGTTCATTAGCCTCAGTGTTTCTTAAGCTAGCTAGCAATGGGAATGTTGGCACTTCTAAAACGCGGTAGCATTAATACTGGGATGTCAACTACCACGTGTATAGGCAAATGGATTCTATTTGCATTCCTGTAAACGTGATTTGGATCGAAAGCGTAGCTACGATTAATATGCTGATGTATCGACTGCAACTAGAACATTTCGAATAAAGAGTAGGGGGTGTTATTTATGCAGCCCTCATCTTCAGTATCTGTCGTAGCTGTTTTCGTTGTTAGGATTTCGTCACCTAAACCGGTAAAAACGGAACCCTACAAGTCTCACTTTCTTGACCGTCTATCGGTCTACCCAAACTTTAAAACCCGTTTACCTCCAGAACGGGTAGACATAATAAGCGGAAATGTATCGCACTTCTTGTGGACCCGTCCCTTGGTGGTGTAAAAAAGTGAGCTTCTATGTCAACGCAATCTAAAGATACGGCCGTTTATGAAAAAAAAATTTACGTGAAACGTCAAAAAATGGCTCCAAGAACTATGCGACCAAACTGCTTACGTCATCAGTCCCTAGCCCTATAAATACTTAAACCAACCTAACTTAACACACATCCATGCCCGGGGAAGGATTCGAACTGACGGCGCAAGCAGACGTGCGATCCGCGATATGACGCCGTTGAAAGCACGGCTAACCCGCGCCGGAAAGCTGTTAATATCATCTGATGTTGCTAACAAGTTATTTACTTCTGGTGAATGATTTTCTGCGCAGTTCATTTAAGATAGAATAACTAAAATATATTTGATGTTACTGAAGACGAAGGGTGCCTAATTCATTTCCCTCTCTTTACTTATTATGTTACATTCGCAATCTGAGCACACGTATTATCCATAACCACACTTTAGCGCCACACAGATACGTGAATGAAACACATTGGAGTACAGTTTTAGACATAAAAACTGACCGCCGGCCGCCTGCCACAGAGACTAAGTCCGAGTCTATTCACTTAACGTAGCCAATAAAACTGACCGGCCATCTGCACAATCTGGCAACACTGTAAGATGCGGAAGCGTTAGGAGGAAGTGTTGTCTACTTCCGAGATGTTCTCGGATTGTGTGAGCCCGTGGTCTAGTGCTAGCCGTCACGGTAGCTCAGCGTGTTCGGTCAGAGAGCCGGTTGGCCTCTGTAATAAAAAAACTGAGTGGAAGGATCAACCACCGAACTTGAACAGGATGTCCTGCGACGTCCGCAATGACCAAACACAACGATCGATAATGAACAATAAAAAAAAAGAAAAGAAAAAATGGTAATCGTCATGCATTCTAAGCTTATGGTCTCCTGTTCGTGTCCAACAATTTTTTTTTTCCACATTTCGGTCTAAATTTATGATTCTGATTGAGCATCGAAGATAATTCGCTTAACATTATACCCACCAGCAATGACAAGTATTCCAGAAACAACTCCGCAGGACAGCTCGTGGCTGCGCCGCGATCATAACAGCTTACGCTCGAGCGTTTCCTCACACTGCAGCGGCTACCGGCCACC
The DNA here is from genome assembly GCF_023864275.1 of Schistocerca cancellata. Lineage (NCBI taxonomy): Eukaryota > Metazoa > Arthropoda > Insecta > Orthoptera > Acrididae > Schistocerca > Schistocerca cancellata. Next base: position 766,749,516 of record NC_064627.1, read on the forward strand.
GGCCAGACGCCACCCGCCGCCTGAAATCCGGCGCCGCCCATGTGAACGCGGCGCCACGCTGTCAGTGTATGTATCAACCGTCATTTTCGAATTTGAAGTTCTAGTTATCATCTTGCAGTTAAGCACTGGATTTTGCATACTTGAAAATCATGAACTACAGTTAAGCATTCTAAAATTGAGTCGCAAGTGGAAAAAGGTGTAACACCTGAAACACAACGTTAATTTTTGGTATAACAGAGGGGTGAATGCAGAGGAGGCAGCTAGAAAGATTTGAACTATGTTTAGAGCGAGTGCTTTTGGTAAAAATACGCCAGAAAAAGATATTCGTGTTTCAACAAAGATCGTTCTGGCATGAATGATTTTCCACATTAAGGAAGTCTCGACTACTGATATATGTGATAGATTACCATTTAACCATCATGCGACATTTGCATTCAACAGGCAAAGTTCAGAAGCCTGGTGTAGGAGTACTGCATGCTCTAATTCGAAACAACAAAAATCAACGCAGTGACTATTATTGAACGTCATCAGGTCACTCATCGAGCATTCCTTTCGGTAGAAGTGTAAGAAAATCGAGCAACAAAACTACATCACCTGTGCTACTGTATGATAACGCACTATGTTGATTTGAGAAACAAAACAATCCAGGAGATTGATAGAAAAGTCGTCTGTCAGGCACTTGTATTGATAGGGAAGTCCTCTCTCAAGCACTTGTCCCTCTCGTCATATATTTGTAAAATTTTACCTTTCCCGCTCTTGATCGATCAACCGTCAAGGCAATTCATTTCTAGACGGAAATACTCTTAAAACTACTCTGGTTTAATGACATCGTTAGAACCAGTAGGCTTCTACAGGCGTAGAATTTGTAAACAACTTTAGCATTGTCAGATCGTTTTAGATATCGTGAAAGAAAATTCTGCTGCTGATTAATTTCTCTTTGATAATTACTGTTGCGTTTAGTAAACTAATGGAAAATGCAATTAAAATATTCACTGTACTAATATAAATTAAATTCAGCTTACTACAGAAACATCACGACGGCAGTCTATCTTAATAAAGCATTATGTGTCTGTGAGACGATCGAACCTATTTTAACACGAATTAGTAGGATATTACCAACTTTTGACTTCGAAAAGATCTGTATTTATTTCATTTACTGTACCATTCGCAAGTATTATGAAAATGTGACATTTCATAGGTAAAATTATGTATTCACAACATCAAAAGATATGTCGGCAGAAAACAAAAGTGGCATTATGAATTTGGCAGTACCGTAAGGTTTTCGCTCTGACACTAAGAGTTATTGAAAGTAGCAAGACGAATTTTGCTCGAGCGTTGTCTTACGATTCCCTTATTGAGATTTTATCAGCCTGCTTGTAGCTGTGCTGCAAAAGAATTAAAAATCTGGCTTTCAGCGAGTCGCGAATGGCGAACGAAAGCAGCTTGCACCTGTTAGCTAAGCATGTTACCTGGGAACTGGTTTTTCCCTAAACTGGGAAGACGTCCTTTTGTGGTTGAATTGTTGGCAAATGTCAGTCAGACGTGTGCCGTTGGTCTAAGTGTTACGGTGTGTTGAAATTGTGCCAATGATTTTTCTACAGGTTTCTTCTGTCCCAAATAGAGAGTTGAAGTATCCCACTAGTATTTTCACGTCATCCTGGTGAATTTTGCTCATAGTATTTTCGAGTGTGTTCCAAAATTTTTCGACATTTTCGGAGTTTTTCTTATTTTCGATGTTGGTGGGGACACGTGCATTGATGAGTGTATATTTTTTACTGTAGCTCTGAATGAGCATAGTCATAAGTCGCTTGTTGATGGGCCGGCCACGGTGGCCGAGCGGTTCTAGGCGCTTCAGTTCGGAACCGCGCGACTGCTACGGTCGATGGTTCGAATCCAGCCTCGGGCATGGAAGTGTGTGATGTCCTTAGGTTAAGTTAGGTTTAATTAGTTCTAAGTTCCAGGGGACTGATGACTTCCGGTGTTAAGTCCCATAGTGCTCAGAGTCATTTGAACCTTTTCATTGTTGATGGGTGTGATTTCTTTGACAGAGTTGATGATAGATCTGTGTTCGAGAAATGCAATGCCGAAGATTGGTACGCCTTTCGCTACCTTTTGTTGTATTTTGCTTTTGAAGACGCAATGGTTTCCCTAATGCAAGGTTTCATTGTCAGTTAGCCGTGGTTCTTGAAGAGCAAGGATGAGAATTTTTTGTCGGTGGATTTCTTTTGTGAGATTATTTAGTTTTCGTGTTTGGATCATTGTATCGATGTTTACTTTTAAATGTATGTTTCTTCCTTGTAGGGAAATTTACCAGAGATCTTCGATATTCTCTGCCGTGCTAACCTGGACTCCCCAGATTCCGAAAATCCAACTGCCGCCTGTCGACAGCCGGGTTGTGTACCACCTGGGGTAAAGTTGACTTTGCTTGCATAGTTCATGTTTGCTTGTGTTTCATTGGTTTGGCTTGGGTGATACGAGGACCGGACAGGACCAGAGGGTGTTGAAGCCTTTGAAGCAAATATTTTCAGCCAAGCTCATTGAGCTAAGAGACGGTGACCAGAGTAGCGGTGAATTTCACTCAGACGTGTCTGGATTTTGGGTTCAACGGATTTGGTAGCCGTTCAGGATTGTGTTAGTATTTGGTTCACCCCTAGTATTTGATTTCCTCGGTACCACCCATATGGGGGAGGGTTTCCCCTATCCGCCACACGCGATTATTATTATTATTATTATTATTGTCATTATGTCATCAGCAAATCCGATATGGTGTATCTTCCCACCACTGAAATAGATGTGTATTGTTCGATTCAGTATTTCCATCACATAAATGTGGGTTATAATTACGTTACATTGCTGCTAGAAGACATATTTCTCACTTTTTCTTAGCCAGTTGCTACCTGTTACTCCATCATAGGAATTTATGTGCGCAGCATTGTTGCAATACAGACGTTCAAAATATCCGATTTCTGTAATTTCGTTTCGATACCAGATAGTTCTAATCGGATTCAGCTAGGCAGTCTTAATGTGGATATCTGACTACGACTCTCATCATGTGATAGACTGGGCAAATCACATTCTTAATCGGACTGTTGAATATAGATCACTTATCTCTGACAGGGCCTGAATTCTTAAACACTGTGGAAAATAATAATCCAATGTGCTTATTGCAAATACGTTATTTAAATATAAATACATGGACTAACGAGATAATAGTTTATTTACAGGAGCAGAGCCCCATCCATCATAGCAGAGCAGTGCGTGATTGGTTTCAGGCCCAAGAGAGGATAAAGCTATTGCCGTTTGTTCCACGATCACCAAACATCAACCAGATAGAGAATATGTGGGCAGAGGTAACAAGGCCATTGCCACGTGGATCTACAAAAGCAAGCGACCTTTGGACAAATATAGAAAACATATGTTGGGAAGTAAACCATCACGCTACACTGTCGACGACTTAATGAAATCAATTCCCTAAGCCTTCCAGAAATCTTACGTAATGATCGTGGGTGGGTTGGTTACTAAAAGTATAAAAAAATGTTCAAATGTTTCTGAAGTCTTATGGGACTCAACTGCTAAGGTCATCAGTACCTAAGCTTACACACTACTTAACCTAAATTATCCTATGGACAAACACACACACTCATGCCCGAGGGAGGACTCGAACCTCCGCCGGGATCAGCCACGCAGCCCATGACTGCAGCGCCCTAGACCGCTCGGCTAATCCCGCGCGGCTACTTAAAGTATACTCGTCCACATAACCCATGTGGACAATTATCTGATAATCGGTCAAGATTTGCTTTGTGGCAGCTCTTTACCATACAAGACCATTTACTTTCAGGCTCCTCCTTACAATTCTTGCAGTGCAAGGTAATTGAAAAAACTCATCCACTCGACGCCAACTGAGGAACTGACTGGTGCATGTGTTGTTCAACACACAGTAGTTGTCAGCCTCACTAGAATCAATGTGTGTCTGTGTGTATGTGTGTGTGTGTGTGTGTGTGTGTGTGTGTGTGTGTTTTCGTGTTCATGCACAATCTGAATCAATACTATTAACATTAGAGAGACAACCAACAATAAATAATTCATCAAATATGACTGTAAAGTATTTTAATGCGATGGGAAGTTACTAACTGAATTTTCACCCAACCCACGTCCTGCATATTACGTTAAGTAAGATGTATTAACTCCATAGTATCGTTAGCAGAGACAGTGCGCTCTTGTTGTCGAGGCTCGCGACAAGCGCAGCGATCAGCAGTGCCCAATGCCGCCGCGATTTGTTTATGTTGGCTGAGCGTAGACACTGCAGCAGACGCTTCGCCATAAACAGAAAGAAATCAGCTTGTCTCTGACCGCAGTAAGCGGATATCACTGCCTGCGTGTTCTTATAGTAACCAACGTGAGACTCTACTCACAGGAGCCCTGGAGCAATTGCAATGGGTATCATGTCATTAGTCATCAGAATATTAACCAGTGATGAAATGTCCACTCTATATGAATCCCAAGAAAATAGGAACCTTCTCACAAAGGAATGTGAGGTGATATCAAAATTTATCCAACATACAAAAATTAACTGCAGGGCTTTCATGTATGCAGTAGTAGCACACAAGGAAATATTATGTCTTGGAAGCGTATATTTCATTTCTTCTTCTCATTTTAACGCCCTTGTTTTAGTATGAAGTGGGAAAATAAACACGAAAAACTCAACTTCCTGAGAAGCATGTAAGTCATTTCCTCTTCTCATATCATAACTTTTGTTTTAGTATGAGGTAAAAAAATAAACAGTTTAGGGTTCTGAAACATAATATGACACCAGATTCTTATCGTAGGCGCTATCGGAAACGCAAAAAGCAGGGAGCTGTCCATTGTTTTGTCCAAAAGTCTGTTTCCTTTCATGCATTACTCACGTTAGGAGATTCTTATTTAAGGACTTGTGGGCATCAAGTTCTTCAGCAGAACAAGCCTTATGTTATTGTGCTAATTACGGTATGGAAAAAATGCAACAAAGACGAGTTCCCCTGGAGCACATGTCTGTATTCAGCAATGACCGCCAGCTGCCACAACACTTCACAGAATCCTTGCGGCGGGCAACACAACTGTGCGTGCACTTCAGACTTCATTCAGTAAGACGTCAGGAGATGGATGGAAACGTCAAATTAACGTTTCTTTCCGAGTCGTATTCAACCCAGAATGAGGTGTTATTAAGGTAGTTGAACGTTCTAGCAATTACACTTATATAATTCCAATATGAGTATTCAGATAGCCAAAAGAACCCGTTAGTGCGAAACCATCTGGAACTGCATTAACATCAAACTGCAAGAACTTGAGACAATACGTGGACTCTTCTCTTCGGTAGGTGACCTATTACTGATCTTTAGGATTCTCACCTGCCTAGGCGTAATGGAAACGGAACTTCAGAGGCGCTTTCGGCTATTCTTGACAAACATGAGAAACTTGTAATCACTGCGAGTTACAACTGCGTGATGATAATGGTTCAGGTTGTCAGTAGTTGTGGTGGTGTTATGCTGTCAAACTGCTTACGGCAACGTTAATGGTGGCGCACATAATTTAGCGCTGACTACCTACCTAAGTAAAGATAGTGTTGTGGCGTCGTCGCTTGTCTTTATTTGGCCTCAGCTTGAGTAATCCGATTTAACGAACATAGTACTACATTCGCGGGCTGCTAATGATACAGTATGACTACAGAGATCATCGTGCGGGTATTACATTAATTCTGCAATGAATTGCTTAAAAAATGTTACCCTCAGCTATGCAGCTGGAATGACTCATTACACAGGTACTCTATGTTGCACTTGGTTAAGTGATCAGTTCGCTGCAATCCTGCTTCTTCTGTTTGTAAATGCTTGTATACGTCAAAAATGGTTCAAATGGTTCTGAGTGCTATGGGACTTAACATCTGAGGTGGTCAGTCCGCTAGAACTTAGAACTACTTAAACCTAACTAACCTAAGGACATCAGACACATCCATGTCGGAGACTGGAGTCGAACCTGAGACCGTAGCTCTAGCGCGGTTCCAGACTGTAGCGCCTAGAACCGCTCGGCCACCCTGGCCGGCATACTTGTATACTGACCATTCGTTATTTGACTAAATATGAACTACAATCTAATTCGCATGTATATGGCATGGGTTAGCTCCGGCACGAAGGTATGACTAAGGATTGGTTTCCGTTGGAGTCCCGTTATTTTGATGGCAAGACTAATGTTCGCAAATCACCTCTATTGCCTCAAAAAACAATTGCATCTTAAATATCGAAGGACCGACGTCCGCACTGTCACAGCGCGTTGAAATACAGCAACGACAGCAGATGAAAATTTGTGACCGACTGAGCTTCGAACCTAGACCTGCTGGTTACTGGACAGACGTTCTGACCACTGCACTATTACTTTTTTTTAAAGTTTGAGAAGAATTTCAGCACCAGGTAGGCGGAGGCAAAGAGGGCAGGGGTCGAAAATCCGAGGCCTGGCCACAGTGCCTCCCCCATACCTGTCACTGAGCAGCTGCATTATTCACATGTATTCCATGTTTGCACTCATATATTCCTTTAAATTGTTGAACAAAATTGAAGTAGTAATTAAGGTAAAATAAATTACAGATTGTCGCCTCCAATCGTGTGCGATCCTTGTGGAACATAACTTATAACAGTGAACAGGGTGACGGAAAAATAAATAACAAACATTCATTCAGAAATATATTCACAATTTAAGTTATTATGCACTGGATGCATATGAAGTCTGTAAGGAAGCCATATATTTTTCAACAAATGGAAGAAGTTTTGGAGCCGGAGGGGGTTTGCCAAATTAGAACAGTTGTGATTTAAGAACCGACGTAAAAGAATATTCCAGGAATAAAAAAAAGTGAAAGAATAGTATTCTGCTTCTAATCAATAAAACTGTCCATCTCTTTGTAGCCCACATAAAGCAACAGATAAAATTTTTTTAAAACATTCCTTATATTTGTTATTCTTCTTCAGCTTAAAATGTTCTTCTGCAATATAAAACATGCACTCTTCTAAGTTCTAAGTTTTGTTTATTACGACGTACAACACAAACTGTCCCAGAAGCCACGAATAACTGTTATTCTTTGCGGACGGGTAACATTTCCAGTCAGGTTTAAAGCTTCAGTTATCGGTACATGACTTTCTGCGGTTCTGTGGATAGTGCTAATTTCTTCCTAGAACAGAAAACGTTAGATGAGCCGCGGAGACCCAAATAATTATACAGGAAGTTTCAGGAGGAATAATAAATATTGTAGGAGGTGGTAGTATAAACAAGTTGCAGAAAAAAATGCCATATTACATGTGTCCAATTTTTATTTCGTACATACAGCTGGGTTCAATGCATTTATGTTTCGTATGTTGGTCCTTACAGGACCCAGTTGTCTACATTTCCTTGAAAATGACTTCCAGCGTTATTGGAAGAGGTTTATTTGGCTACAGGAATGCCTATGTTCCTCCAGCATGACGGGGCTCCTGCAAATTCTAGGCGTCAGGTGACACATTATCCAAACCTAACATTTTCTGGAAGATGGATCATTAGATATGGGCACTTTTCTTGGCCTTCAAGGTCCCTGGACGTTCTCTCTTTGGATTTTTGCCTGTGGGGATGGTTAAAGGCGAAGTCTACAAAGAAAAAGTAAACCCAAGAGCCGATTTGATCGTTCGGATTATGAATAGTGCAGCCCTCATAAAAGAACGCAAAGACGACCTCAGAAGATCTAGACGTGGTGTTATCAAGAGAAGTCAAATGTGCATTGAAGTTGGTGGGGAAATTTTTGAAAATCAACTTTGAACGTCCTCATTTGCCTTTGATTTGAGTTTGTTAGGGTTACGTACACTCTTTGCCATAACACTCGACCGGCGGCCGGCCGCTTCAAAGGCTAAGTCCGCGCCGATCGCGACATGGGACAAAAAAACTGGCCAACTCGCTAATTCTCTAAGTCCAGTTATCTGCACAATCTGGCAACACTGTAGACTGCGGCACTTCCTGGAGGAAAACTTGTCCCAAGATAGAGAGACTCTAGGCTGATTACGCCTGTGGTCTTGCGGTAGCGTGCGTTGTTTCTGTTCATAATGTCAGTGGATCGAGAGCAGCTGGCATAAAATGTTTTTATAGCCTCTTCTGTCTGAATGCTGAAGACGTGAATGTAATGGTAGCGCAGATTCAATCTATTTCGCTTTGTGACACACCGATATCAAAATTTTATCTAGTAACGATTTTGCGGCATATTTCCTGCAGACTGTCCTCCTCTGGACGCCGTATGCGGCAAAGCTCCGGGATCCATTTGCTGGCTACTGGCAGCGGCCGTGGCGACAGCAGCGGCGCTGCACTCCCCCGTTCTTTATCGAAAGCGCCTGCTACCGCTCATCGCTTTTGATGATTTAAAACGCTTTATTATTAAATGTTGCTCCACAGAAAATTTCTACAATTTTCATTCACGCTCAAAAGCAACGGAGACAGACGCCCGGATTAGTAGGCGGGTAATCGGCAAGAGCTGAGTATGGCCCGAAATTAATTTTATAGACTGGGACGAAATTAAACCACCTCACTACATTCGATGAATTTATAAATGCTTCATACCTCGTTTCTTTTCCTTTCAAACTTAATTATTTGTGCAACTTTTGGTCAATGTTTGGATGTTTTCGTCAAGCCAGAGTGAGCGTCTGTGGTGTAAAGCGTATTACAGCTCTAGTTTCATTCCTTATGGTAAGTCTATGCGATAAACTGTGTGAATACCTTGCAATGCATGCTCTGTAGCAGTGCAGGCACACTGCACATTTGGAGTTCCATGTACGGGTTCATGAAGTATTTATTGTTGATCGGAAGTGATAGTTAAGGTCATCAGATTTCAACCAGAAAAATTTGTCGTTTTGAAGGTTTCAGAGAACGGAAAGGAATTGCTAACGCCGGTGTTAGAAAACGTCTACAGTTAAATGCTATTGCAAAAATTTAGAAGATGGGAACTATATTAATGAACAGGTGCACTTCATAAACAACCTTCCGACATGTTAGACCTATATGACGAACAAAGCTCAAATTTATATCGTTGACAGTCGGTTTGAATCTTTTCAGGACCTATTTTACAGTGAAGCACCTTGGAATTTGCAAAGCAGAAATCCATGATATTAACTTGATTTACTAAGTCGAAATCGGACGAAGATTGATGTTTAAAGGCATTCTTTAGATTTCGTATAAGAAATTTTTACTAGCAGTTTGCAACTCCATTAATTAAAATGAAAAATAAAAGGTTGTAGTCAGCGGCTTCTACCGTGATTCGAACTTATAGTACAAGCACTGCAACGCACAAGGGAACCTCTGCGCTAACGACACACTGGCGGCCAGAGGCGGACTATAGTCACTGCGATGTTGCCTGAGCCTCAAAACGCAACCTTAAACACACAAACAGAGGAGGTGGAGATTACTGTTTTAACATCCCGTCGACCACGATGTCATTAGAGACGGAGCACAAGCTCGGATTAGGGAAGGATGGGGAAGGAAATCGGCCGTGCCCTTCCCAAGGAACCATCCCGGCATTTTCCTGAAGCGATTTAGGGAAATCATTGAAAACCTAAATCAGGATGGCCGGCCGCGGGATTGCACCGTCGTCCTCCCGAATACACACACAAACTGGTGTTACTTATGTGAAGAACGCCGTTCTTGGAGTCCAGAAATTTAATATACTTTCTAATTGTGTCATCTTGCAGTGGATTATATCGTGCGAGTCTTCGATGTGAAAAACGAATGTCAAGTGAATTTAGCGAGGTAACGCCAACCTACACCCGGAAGTAAATGCACTATCAGAGTGTTGACAAATACTTGCTACGACGCTGCCATTTCTCGGCTCTCTGACGAGGCAGCTCTTCAGCGAAATGCTTGCCGTGATTCTCCGATACGGTTCTTCAGAGTGGAGACGCGCGCGCACGTTTGGTTTTTATGCGGCGTTCTCCCCTGATGGTTTCTGACGTCGCCTTGTGGGCTATGTATACATATGAGACATTCAATTATCATTAATCCAGAATGATACAAGTTTCAGCTTCCGGCGTGGAAGAAGGCTGTTGACGCCGACATTATATCATTTCAACGTAGGGAAAGCAAAACGGATCATTCAATGCTTCTCATTCAACATAAAGCATGTGAGATAAATTTCCGTAACGTTCATAATCATCTAAAAATACAAACGAAGTAAAAATACACCGGAAGCTTATTCGAATTGAATATAATGTAAGATATCAAACGCTTTGCACCTCGATGTCGAATTTGTCCACTTGCAATCGTTTGCAGCATGCACATAGAATGTCATGATTACCACGAGAATGAAGAAATATGTTGGTAAGGATGGAAGCAAGAAGAGACGCAGTCAACAAATATTCTATTCCTCATGGCATTCATTTCATTTGACACGTAAGAAGAGGTAAAGCGGGAATTTACTTTCGTTAACACGAAAGATATGCCGCACATATTGATAACGAGGAAGTCTGCGTCTTCATACGTTTCCTCCTTGAAATCAGTATGCTCTATTATATACTAAGTAGCCCGATCATTGTTTCAGTAATGTTACCCTCTTGTTTGACCCCGTAACGATGAACAGATTCCAAATGCATGTCTCTGCGTGAAAGTAGCTGTTCGAACCCTTCCTGGGTTGTTTTTTGTGTTTTATTGCTTGGAATTCCTGAAGCAGACCACTGTGCCTTCCCCCCTCGTGGGTTAGGTCTCAAAACTAAACCGCTTTGTATCCAATGGCATAATTTATTCATACAGCATCAGCATAAGACTCTTCCGAGTGAGAGAATGACAATAACAATCGTAACAAGAACAAGCAAATAATGAATGATGTTTATTCCAACGCAGAACGAGAATGGCTTTAAATATAAAAATCTATATCTATATATCTTTGAGTTGGCACAATGCAAATATATTCTTAGCATTTAGTTACTGAATTTAGTTCTGGATGTTTGCAGAGAAAAGGAAAAGTCGGTACTTCTCGCTAGTGTAATATAATGTGAACCAGCAACTACCCTTTCCTTAGAACACGACTCAAGCAGGTCCTCAAGCAGGCACTGCTGCATTCTGTTCCCTGACATTGCTCCGATGACGGTTAATGCAGATAGTTCCGATTATGAAATACAAAACGTATTGTAGGTTAGTTCCTAGGATAATAACATTGAATTTGCGTTGTAGATGGCACAGGAACGTGATGACTATCCATATTACTCATCAATATAAAAAGACAATATTTTGGGAATTTAGTAGGATTACTCAAAATGAATTCTGAAATTGGGTGACTGACCGCACAGGTGCTAAACGTCGTCAAGAGTATACGATGTCCTAATCGCATTAGGAATATGAAGATCGTCTTCGACAGCTCGCCACTTTCACATTGCTATCTCCACCCTACTCCAGACAGCTCTCGGTGGAGTTGCACTACGTTGCCGATGTTATGGAAGGCCTTCAAACCGACAACAGACCACATATTGAAAAATACAAGCGAATTCTCTTGCAGCGTAAGCTTATTGTAACTAATCTAAAAATTATTGGAGAGGAACATTGTCCTATTCAAAAAAAGTAAAATGTTACACACTGTTGACGTCAAACGGACATTATCTATGTCCTGTCTTGTGTCCTACTCATCTATAATATCAAGTGTACTATGAAAATGATTATATATAATGGATTATAAGGTAATGCATTGATACCAGATGCTGGGGCCGGCCGATGTGGCCGTGCGGTTCTAGGCGCTTCAGTCTGGAACCGCGTGACCGCTACGGTCGCAGGTTCGAATCCTGCCTCGGGCATGGATGTGTGTGATGTCCTTAGGTTAGTTAGGTTTAAGTAGTTCTAAGTTCTAGGGGACTGATGACCTTAGAAGTTAAGTCCCATAGTGCTCAGAGCCATTTGAACCATTTGAACTATTTAACACAAAATGACATTAAAAATTTAAGTTACTCACGAGCAGCTAGTTGAGAATATGTATGAACATTAAATGACACGACGAACCGTCTTGTTCTGCATATGGATTCAAACCCAGCTCATGCAGACTAAGGAAAGATTTCGTGACTGACGGAAACTAACAGTCATTCCTGATTAGGCATACAGAGAGTGATATACCTTGATTTTAGACAGTATCAGTTAGCAAATATCAACTTTAAATTGCATAACGCAAACACTTTTAACAGACGTGAATTCCTACCCAGCATCTATTGTCCCTGTTAACGAACTACGAGAGATGTTAAATATTGCTTCTTCACAAGTAACTTACTTGAAATGCCGTGAGGTAAAGCTGTGTGTTGGACACGGATTCGAACCCGGAACCTAATCGGATTGCCATCGAAGCAAAGTCAAATGTGACATATCGGAATTTCGCGGCAGTAACTAGATGTTTTAACTGAAATGACGAGACGAAACATTAATTTTTTCCTTCCCAGGACTCCAACCCGGCACCTATCGCTGTTATATTCTAGAGAAAACTAACGTTAAATATGGGTTTGTTGCACCAGCAGTGACATGTGAGCATGTTTGAACTGAAATAATATGACGAAGAGTTCAGCGCTCACTGGGAATAGAGCCCCACACATATCGTTGTTGACTACACACAAAGAGACGTCAGCTACCGAATTTTTCTCCACCAGCTGCTCAGAATAGCATCTTGAACTTACAGTCATCTCGCAAATAGTTCTGTGTCTCACTGGGAGTTAAAAACGTCGGATATCGTTAGTGTTGACAGCGAATGAAAATACATTAAAAATCAAAATTATTATCCACCAGCAGATAGGTGTTCTCATGCTAGAGCTTGATAATACATAATTAAATCTTTAGTGCCGGGCCAGGATTCGATCCCATTCACGCATAATATGTGAAGGTGTTGAGGAATCTGCAGTTTTGAACAAACAACAAATTGTAGTCGAGCTGTATTGCCACGAAGGGATCAAATTCCGCGTTAAGGGCGGTCTGAGTTGCATTCCCAGTTCAGAACCAATTTTATAGACATACAGAAGCCCAAATAAAAGATGGAATAAGTGTCCTGTGACCATACATAGCGTTTGTGTCGTCACTTGAAATAAATAACTAGTATAAGAAAGGTTACTGGTGATAGAGTTTCTACATGTCGCCACTCTAGACTTTATTGTGGTTCAACCTACCGTCTACTTGGTAAAGAAGGAATATCATCTTTAATGTGAATTTTCAGACCACGCAGCCATTATATCTCCTTCACTTGGTGTAGCCAGGAGAGAATGGAATCTGTCTCTCCCTATCTAAAATCATTGACAGAAGTGGGAATCGAACCCAGACCATAGGAATAACAACCTACCATCCGTCGAACAGACCACGAAATCCTCTTCTCTGCGAGTCATTTTTCTATCGTAACGCAGTTGCGCCACACTGGATGAGAATTCTGACACACAGGCTCCCTGTAGTAATTTGCAGCATGTTCAGTAAATTCATTTACTTGGTTGACCGAATCACCATGAACTAGCTGCCTCGGCTACCCAGTGCATACATTCGACTATTTTGTAATCACACAAATAAAATCACGTTACTGCCACCTACACACAACTGCCAACATTGTAGGATGCAGAAGTTTAAATAGGAAGTGTTCCTTTCCACTGGAGCTATTCTATTGCGCTATCTGTTACTAGAAAACGTCGTTCAGTCCAAAAGAAAAGCTGTAACTGTTTGTCTCTCAGAAGTCAAGACCTGGCCATATGCATAATCTCACAGTGCTGTGGAATCCAAAAGTTCTGGAGGAATAGTTGCCGAGCTCTGGAGCTGTTGTAGCTACGTGTCAGCTTGTAGCATAGATAAGATGTCGCGAGTTCGAATACATGCAGTACTATATTTTTTAAAACGCAATTCTGCTCTCTGCTGAAGTTATCAATCTAATGGAACTTTGAACATAATTCCCTTCACTTCTCAACCCAAAGTAGTCGCATGTGGAAAAAGGACTAACTACTGTGACATTTTGTTCTATGTTCTATGTTCTATGTTTAATAGACAGCAGGCAGCAGATGCATCTCGAAGATGTGCAGGGAGAGCGCATCGTGCCATAATATGTCAGAAAAGTATTTTCTACATTAGCCGTCGTGTGGTAGTGATATTTGATTCTTCTTCAAACTTTGATTGACAGCTTTAACTCAGAACAAATTTTCTACATGCATGTAATCAATAAACTGCATGTGCATTGTCAGACTGTCATAGGTAACATCAGAGAATTCGCATATATCGTTGATGATTAATTTCTCTCTCATATTTACTATTGTTTTAACAACACTAAAGGAAACCTTACGAAAATTGTGCACTGTATTATAAGAAATGAAATAAAACTAACCATGATAACCTTACGACGAAAGTATCTGTACACAAGCATGCCTCTATCGACACGAATTAATAAAATTCTACTCACTTAGATTTTGATTGGGTCTGTGTTTAATTGGTATGCTGTGTCATACTCAAGAGGTATGCAAATGTGGCATTTCATAAATATAGTTACGTATTCCTAGAAACCCAAAATTCGCTTGTCAGCAGCAGAAAGAGGCGTTACCTGTTGTGCAGCATTGTAAGTTTTTCAACATTGCACTAAGAGCTGAAAGCATTTTCTTGCGATTTCCTTATTGATGTTTGATCCGACTGCTTGTAGCTCTTTCACAGAAGGGATAAAAACGTTTCAGTCAGTGAGACTGGAACTGCGAACCGTAACAGACGCTCTTTCACAGGTCAGCACGTTACCACAGAGCTGGCGAGGAGGTATGGGTCTCAGCTTCCTATTACGACGGCAATAGTAACTAGAACTCGTAAACCGCTATTTAAAGGTCGAGATTAGTTGCGATTTCCACCTGCAACGACTTTCCTGGGCTGAAAACCGTAAATTTTCAATCTTTTGTTACCCTTCAAGCTATAATAACTCAGATTATTCAATGGAAATGACAGGTAAAATCAAGTGAACTTTGAGGCTTAATTCCGTGCACACCAGGAAGTAACTCGTCGATCACAGAGTTGCCAAACATACGTTGCCTTGTTGCCAAATCTCAGTTACAGTACCAGCAGGAAGAAGACGAACCGATGTGATCCTACAGCGGTCTGGGAAGTGACCATAGCTGGTGTCTCAAGTCGCGGCTGCTACGGCCTGGAATACGTAATGCGTCTGATTCGCTTTCTGTAACTAGGTTTAGGGACTGGAGCGTAGTTACTAATAATACTCAGAACTGACTGCAAACTGAGCATCATAAATCAGTAACTCTCATTACTGTTTTTATATTTCTTTCGTAAGTGCACTCAAAACTAAGAAAGTCATTCACAGGCGTTTTCGTGCCTCGCCGATAGTCGAGCACAACATACAAATAAAAATAAAAAAGAATGTGTGTGTGTGTGTGTGTGTGTGTGTGTGTGTGTGAGAGAGAGAGAGAGAGAGAGAGAGAGAGAGAGAGAGAGAGAGAAATAAAAAGCAATGAGAGAGACTGTAAAAAATTGTTGTAAAGAAATTGAATCATGGTAATTAAAGAAATCTTTCATTAAAATGACACGTTCCACATCATTACGAAATGTCGTATTCATGATCTATGGAACAAGAGTTAATCTAATGTAATCTAATCTAATCTAATCACATTATATTGATGATTAGCCATGAAGAGTCATGAATTACCGAAAGTTTTGCCAATACCAGTAACCAAATCTAAACTTGAAAATAAAAAAGACGACAATTTTTGTAATAAACCGTGACTCCTATCAAGACCCTTTCATCCCTGTTTTCTAACCACGAAAGATGTCTGATATACCTCCATTCTGAAGTAACAAAGTGTGCATGCATTTAAAGATGAAGTGCATGATGTGAAGTTCTGTGACGGAGATACGAACCCAACACGTAATCCGATTGTTAACTAAGAAAAATCAAATGTTACGTATCGGTTTTTCTTACGAGCCGCTAGGTGTCTGAATCTAAAATAAGGATACAAACTTTTGTGCCTAAGCGACAATCGAACTGCACACCTACCGTGCATCCACGAATATAGCTTAAGTATCAGTTGCTTACTCATGAACAGTAAGATGTGTGTGTGTTTGGCCAGAAATAACGACACCTGTTGCGATTGTTGGCAACACATGAACAGACATTGAAATTGCGCTTTAATTTTCACTAGCAGGTGGGTGTGCACTTGATAAAGCTAGAAATGAAATTATGAATATTTTTGTACTGGATCAGGTTTTAGACCCACATACTTACCTTTGGAGGAGACCTAGAGAAGATTGCAGTCTTGGGAAAAGGAACGAAATGACTGAACTATACTGCTCCGAGAGATTCAGATCCTCGAAAGAGGAGATACGAATTCGAATCACAGTCCAGCACCAAATTTTTAAACGTCTCTAGTTCAATCAAGTACAAGTAAAATAAGAGCCCTGTCCCTTTAAATGGCTATCGGTTCATCAAATAAAATAAAATTTTCTAATGTAAGTAAGCTTACTGGCGACTGTATTTCTTTTTACCATGACTTCCGCTGTGTCATTTCCCAACGTAAACCGGCTCTGCCCAGTTGGTAATGAAGGAACGTGACGTTTAATGCGGATTCTGGATTATAACGTCTTTCTCTTGAGGTTACCAGAGGTAAAATAAATCTGTTTGTGCCTCTTAAAAGTAAATGCCTGAACCCACGCATTGCACCTGTGATAGCTCGTTCCACCAGACCATTGTGGCCACATTACCCAGCCCCAGGAGTGTGCTGTAACGGATGATGTGCTTAGCTTACAAAATTAGTCACGGTGGAAAAAATGCGAGTCTATTAAATGGTCAAGTAGAAGCAAGCTTCTGACGCAGAGATTATGCTATTCTCATGTCAGCAGGATGTAAAGACTCTTCTAGGCATCATAAGCTGGATGTGAAGCCATTTTGATTTTTCACAAATTCAGCAAATTTCTTAGTTCGAGAAAATCCACTGTGAAGTGTGAAGTTGCCGGATAATTCGATTATTACTGTTATTATTAATATCATTTTATTCATACCGCTGATGGAACACGACCGTAGTCTTGAGGTAAAACGCGAGACCAGCTAATATGACGTCTGGCGACCGAAAGCACATATCGACAACATTTTTATCACCCCTTTCCTCTCGGTGCTGAAGCTATGAGTGTAATTCAAGTGAATCTACAATATCATATTAGCTGGTCTCGCGTTTAACCTCAAGACTACGGTCGTAGTCAAGAGTAATGTACTAAGACTGGAGTCAAGACTTCCTCTGGGAAGTGCCGCAGTCTACATGTTGCTAGATCGAGCATATTGCCAGACATAGAATTCTGAGAGGAGCATGACCGTATTGTCCACCTTACGTGAACGACTCGGCGGTCAATTTTTTGGTCTGAGACTGTATCTACAACACATATTGCACGCTTAAGACCCAGAAGAATTTAAAAAAAAAGTAGTTTATGAGAGCAACGTTAACCATAGCGTTCGAAGTATTCATAGTATTGTATACGTGTGTGTAAACGCCTTCCAATGACCACTCAAGAAAGACAAGGATACACAGTCTAGCTTCAATATTATAAATACGCCTCAGTTTGTGGATGAACTCAGACTTAGGTTGATAATAATTTTGAAAATATAGCAGCACTGTACCCATTGGTGTTAAACTCGTTTTCAACCAATGATTCCCACAGCTACAGGGATACTGCTTATGATACCTCCTAGACAAAATACTTAAGCAGTGTTATCAGACGAAAAGATCAACCTGACACAAACTGTGGGAAGTTTGTTTTACAACCTTCGTACCTGGATATTCAGCTTTTTCCTATTTGAGATATCTGTGAACGTTGCTGCTTAAGACGATTTAAGCATAAACTAGTTTCCCTCAGCTTCGACAATGTTTAAAGAAATCGTCTTATCGGCACTAAATCGTGGTTTGTGAATTGTTTACCGGCCGTACTCTTCCGTATTTTGCCGGTTGGAAGGCGAAAGCTTACGACAAATTTCACACAGAAATTACTGTTACAGTGTACTTATGGAGCCAAATGAGTCAATTGCGTATTTTCCGGTGAGAAAGAGCACTGGCAAACAGTCTTCGCTACATTAGGTTATTTAAACTGGTGTCACTCTAAGCTAGAATTTATGGTCAGCGACTAAGTGTAAGGTCAACGTTTCGAATGCGAGTTTTGCGACTGTGAAATACTTTTATACATTATAGAAGCGAATATTAAATTTGCACTAATATTGCGAAAATTTTGTACTTGGACAGCTTAGAATGAAAATACTTCTGTTTATTGCAAAGGGAAACAATAGATTTTCTAAAACACTGTCTGTCATACACTACTTGAAACAGGTCATGTCGACCAAATCATGTGGAAGAACTAACAGCAACGTATATCGGAAGGCAGTAAGATCTCTTGCCTTTTGGTTTGTCAGTACTCGATAGCCATTTCTAGGCGAAAGTAAATGAAAAAAGGCAGTGCGTTTTTTTTACCAAGTAACGTCTTCGTCAATTACTTTAGTTTTAATGTAATCTACGAGTAATTGCTGGTGTTTGATATTAACATGAAAAGGATTCCGTAGACAGGGAAAGAACCTGTACTTGGGAAACTACTTCTATAGTGACCAAAAGGCACTAAATGATGTTCAAGCACTTGTGTTACAGCAGCAGTATGAATAAAATGATATTAATAATAACAGTAATAATCGAATTATCCGACAACTTCACACTTCACAGTGGATTTTCTCTCTCTCTCTCTCTCTCTCTCTCTCTCTCTCACACACACACACACACACACACACACACACACACACACACACACACATTCTTTTTTATTTTTATTTGTATGTTGTGCTCGACTATCGGCGAGGCACGAAAACGCCTGTGAATGACTTTCTTAGTTTTGAGTGCACTTACGAAAGAAATATAAAAACAGTAATGAGAGTTACTGATTTATGATGCTCAGTTTGCAGTCAGTTCTGAGTATTATTAGTAACTACGCTCCAGTCCCTAAACCTAGTTACAGAAAGCGAATCAGACGCATTACGTATTCCAGGCCGTAGCAGCCGCGACTTGAGACACCAGCTATGGTCACTTCCCAGACCGCTGTAGGATCACATCGGTTCGTCTTCTTCCTGCTGGTACTGTAACTGAGATTTGGCAACAAGGCAACGTATGTTTGGCAACTCTGTGATCGACGAGTTACTTCCTGGTGTGCACGGAATTAAGCCTCAAAGTTCACTTGATTTTACCTGTCATTTCCATTGAATAATCTGAGTTATTATAGCTTGAAGGGTAACAAAAGATTGAAAATTTACGGTTTTCAGCCCAGGAAAGTCGTTGCAGGTGGAAATCGCAACTAATCTCGACCTTTAAATAGCGGTTTACGAGTTCTAGTTACTATTGCCGTCGTAATAGGAAGCTGAGACCCATACCTCCTCGCCAGCTCTGTGGTAACGTGCTGACCTGTGAAAGAGCGTCTGTTACGGTTCGCAGTTCCAGTCTCACTGACTGAAACGTTTTTATCCCTTCTGTGAAAGAGCTACAAGCAGTCGGATCAAACATCAATAAGGAAATCGCAAGAAAATGCTTTCAGCTCTTAGTGCAATGTTGAAAAACTTACAATGCTGCACAACAGGTAACGCCTCTTTCTGCTGCTGACAAGCGAATTTTGGGTTTCTAGGAATACGTAACTATATTTATGAAATGCCACATTTGCATACCTCTTGAGTATGACACAGCATACCAATTAAACACAGACCCAATCAAAATCTAAGTGAGTAGAATTTTATTAATTCGTGTCGATAGAGGCATGCTTGTGTACAGATACTTTCGTCGTAAGGTTATCATGGTTAGTTTTATTTCATTTCTTATAATACAGTGCACAATTTTCGTAAGGTTTCCTTTAGTGTTGTTAAAACAATAGTAAATATGAGAGAGAAATTAATCATCAACGATATATGCGAATTCTCTGATGTTACCTATGACAGTCTGACAATGCACATGCAGTTTATTGATTACATGCATGTAGAAAATTTGTTCTGAGTTAAAGCTGTCAATCAAAGTTTGAAGAAGAATCAAATATCACTACCACACGACGGCTAATGTAGAAAATACTTTTCTGACATATTATGGCACGATGCGCTCTCCCTGCACATCTTCGAGATGCATCTGCTGCCTGCTGTCTATTAAACATAGAACATAGAACATAGAACAAAATGTCACAGTAGTTAGTCCTTTTTCCACATGCGACTACTTTGGGTTGAGAAGTGAAGGGAATTATGTTCAAAGTTCCATTAGATTGATAACTTCAGCAGAGAGCAGAATTGCGTTTTAAAAAATATAGTACTGCATGTATTCGAACTCGCGACATCTTATCTATGCTACAAGCTGACACGTAGCTACAACAGCTCCAGAGCTCGGCAACTATTCCTCCAGAACTTTTGGATTCCACAGCACTGTGAGATTATGCATATGGCCAGGTCTTGACTTCTGAGAGACAAACAGTTACAGCTTTTCTTTTGGACTGAACGACGTTTTCTAGTAACAGATAGCGCAATAGAATAGCTCCAGTGGAAAGGAACACTTCCTATTTAAACTTCTGCATCCTACAATGTTGGCAGTTGTGTGTAGGTGGCAGTAACGTGATTTTATTTGTGTGATTACAAAATAGTCGAATGTATGCACTGGGTAGCCGAGGCAGCTAGTTCATGGTGATTCGGTCAACCAAGTAAATGAATTTACTGAACATGCTGCAAATTACTACAGGGAGCCTGTGTGTCAGAATTCTCATCCAGTGTGGCGCAACTGCGTTACGATAGAAAAATGACTCGCAGAGAAGAGGATTTCGTGGTCTGTTCGACGGATGGTAGGTTGTTATTCCTATGGTCTGGGTTCGATTCCCACTTCTGTCAATGATTTTAGATAGGGAGAGACAGATTCCATTCTCTCCTGGCTACACCAAGTGAAGGAGATATAATGGCTGCGTGGTCTGAAAATTCACATTAAAGATGATATTCCTTCTTTACCAAGTAGACGGTAGGTTGAACCACAATAAAGTCTAGAGTGGCGACATGTAGAAACTCTATCACCAGTAACCTTTCTTATACTAGTTATTTATTTCAAGTGACGACACAAACGCTATGTATGGTCACAGGACACTTATTCCATCTTTTATTTGGGCTTCTGTATGTCTATAAAATTGGTTCTGAACTGGGAATGCAACTCAGACCGCCCTTAACGCGGAATTTGATCCCTTCGTGGCAATACAGCTCGACTACAATTTGTTGTTTGTTCAAAACTGCAGATTCCTCAACACCTTCACATATTATGCGTGAATGGGATCGAATCCTGGCCCGGCACTAAAGATTTAATTATGTATTATCAAGCTCTAGCATGAGAACACCTATCTGCTGGTGGATAATAATTTTGATTTTTAATGTATTTTCATTCGCTGTCAACACTAACGATATCCGACGTTTTTAACTCCCAGTGAGACACAGAACTATTTGCGAGATGACTGTAAGTTCAAGATGCTATTCTGAGCAGCTGGTGGAGAAAAATTCGGTAGCTGACGTCTTTTTGTGTGTAGTCAACAACGATATGTGTGGGGCTCTATTCCCAGTGAGCGCTGAACTCTTCGTCATATAATTTCAGTTCAAACATGCTCACATGTCACTGCTGGTGCAACAAACCCATATTTAACGTTAGTTTTCTCTAGAATATAACAGCGATAGGTGCCGGGTTGGAGTCCTGGGAAGGAAAAAATTAATGTTTCGTCTCGTCATTTCAGTTAAAACATCTAGTTACTGCCGCGAAATTCCGATATGTCACATTTGACTTTGCTTCGATGGCAATCCGATTAGGTTCCGGGTTCGAATCCGTGTCCAACACACAGCTTTACCTCACGGCATTTCAAGTAAGTTACTTGTGAAGAAGCAATATTTAACATCTCTCGTAGTTCGTTAACAGGGACAATAGATGCTGGGTAGGAATTCACGTCTGTTAAAAGTGTTTGCGTTATGCAATTTAAAGTTGATATTTGCTAACTGATACTGTCTAAAATCGAGGTATATCACTCTCTGTATGCCTAATCAGGAATGACTGTTAGTTTCCGTCAGTCACGAAATCTTTCCTTAGTCTGCATGAGCTGGGTTTGAATCCATATGCAGAACAAGACGGTTCGTCGTGTCATTTAATGTTCATACATATTCTCAACTAGCTGCTCGTGAGTAACTTAAATTTTTAATGTCATTTTGTGTTAAATAGTTCAAATGGTTCAAATGGCTCTGAGCACTATGGGACTTAACTTCTAAGGTCATCAGTCCCCTAGAACTTAGAACTACTTAAACCTAACTAACCTAAGGACATCACACACATCCATGCCCGAGGCAGGATTCGAACCTGCGACCGTAGCGGTCACGCGGTTCCAGACTGAAGCGCCTAGAACCGCACGGCCACATCGGCCGGCCCCAGCATCTGGTATCAATGCATTACCTTATAATCCATTATATATAATCATTTTCATAGTACACTTGATATTATAGATGAGTAGGACACAAGACAGGACATAGATAATGTCCGTTTGACGTCAACAGTGTGTAACATTTTACTTTTTTTGAATAGGACAATGTTCCTCTCCAATAATTTTTAGATTAGTTACAATAAGCTTACGCTGCAAGAGAATTCGCTTGTATTTTTCAATATGTGGTCTGTTGTCGGTTTGAAGGCCTTCCATAACATCGGCAACGTAGTGCAACTCCACCGAGAGCTGTCTGGAGTAGGGTGGAGATAGCAATGTGAAAGTGGCGAGCTGTCGAAGACGATCTTCATATTCCTAATGCGATTAGGACATCGTATACTCTTGACGACGTTTAGCACCTGTGCGGTCAGTCACCCAATTTCAGAATTCATTTTGAGTAATCCTACTAAATTCCCAAAATATTGTCTTTTTATATTGATGAGTAATATGGATAGTCATCACGTTCCTGTGCCATCTACAACGCAAATTCAATGTTATTATCCTAGGAACTAACCTACAATACGTTTTGTATTTCATAATCGGAACTATCTGCATTAACCGTCATCGGAGCAATGTCAGGGAACAGAATGCAGCAGTGCCTGCTTGAGGACCTGCTTGAGTCGTGTTCTAAGGAAAGGGTAGTTGCTGGTTCACATTATATTACACTAGCGAGAAGTACCGACTTTTCCTTTTCTCTGCAAACATCCAGAACTAAATTCAGTAACTAAATGCTAAGAATATATTTGCATTGTGCCAACTCAAAGATATATAGATATAGATTTTTATATTTAAAGCCATTCTCGTTCTGCGTTGGAATAAACATCATTCATTATTTGCTTGTTCTTGTTACGATTGTTATTGTCATTCTCTCACTCGGAAGAGTCTTATGCTGATGCTGTATGAATAAATTATGCCATTGGATACAAAGCGGTTTAGTTTTGAGACCTAACCCACGAGGGGGGAAGGCACAGTGGTCTGCTTCAGGAATTCCAAGCAATAAAACACAAAAAACAACCCAGGAAGGGTTCGAACAGCTACTTTCACGCAGAGACATGCATTTGGAATCTGTTCATCGTTACGGGGTCAAACAAGAGGGTAACATTACTGAAACAATGATCGGGCTACTTAGTATATAATAGAGCATACTGATTTCAAGGAGGAAACGTATGAAGACGCAGACTTCCTCGTTATCAATATGTGCGGCATATCTTTCGTGTTAACGAAAGTAAATTCCCGCTTTACCTCTTCTTACGTGTCAAATGAAATGAATGCCATGAGGAATAGAATATTTGTTGACTGCGTCTCTTCTTGCTTCCATCCTTACCAACATATTTCTTCATTCTCGTGGTAATCATGACATTCTATGTGCATGCTGCAAACGATTGCAAGTGGACAAATTCGACATCGAGGTGCAAAGCGTTTGATATCTTACATTATATTCAATTCGAATAAGCTTCCGGTGTATTTTTACTTCGTTTGTATTTTTAGATGATTATGAACGTTACGGAAATTTATCTCACATGCTTTATGTTGAATGAGAAGCATTGAATGATCCGTTTTGCTTTCCCTACGTTGAAATGATATAATGTCGGCGTCAACAGCCTTCTTCCACGCCGGAAGCTGAAACTTGTATCATTCTGGATTAATGATAATTGAATGTCTCATATGTATACATAGCCCACAAGGCGACGTCAGAAACCATCAGGGGAGAACGCCGCATAAAAACCAAACGTGCGCGCGCGTCTCCACTCTGAAGAACCGTATCGGAGAATCACGGCAAGCATTTCGCTGAAGAGCTGCCTCGTCAGAGAGCCGAGAAATGGCAGCGTCGTAGCAAGTATTTGTCAACACTCTGATAGTGCATTTACTTCCGGGTGTAGGTCGGCGTTACCTCGCTAAATTCACTTGACATTCGTTTTTCACATCGAAGACTCGCACGATATAATCCACTGCAAGATGACACAATTAGAAAGTATATTAAATTTCTGGACTCCAAGAACGGCGTTCTTCACATAAGTAACACCAGTTTGTGTGTGTATTCGGGAGGACGACGGTGCAATCCCGCGGCCGGCCATCCTGATTTAGGTTTTCAATGATTTCCCTAAATCGCTTCAGGAAAATGCCGGGATGGTTCCTTGGGAAGGGCACGGCCGATTTCCTTCCCCATCCTTCCCTAATCCGAGCTTGTGCTCCGTCTCTAATGACATCGTGGTCGACGGGATGTTAAAACAGTAATCTCCACCTCCTCTGTTTGTGTGTTTAAGGTTGCGTTTTGAGGCTCAGGCAACATCGCAGTGACTATAGTCCGCCTCTGGCCGCCAGTGTGTCGTTAGCGCAGAGGTTCCCTTGTGCGTTGCAGTGCTTGTACTATAAGTTCGAATCACGGTAGAAGCCGCTGACTACAACCTTTTATTTTTCATTTTAATTAATGGAGTTGCAAACTGCTAGTAAAAATTTCTTATACGAAATCTAAAGAATGCCTTTAAACATCAATCTTCGTCCGATTTCGACTTAGTAAATCAAGTTAATATCATGGATTTCTGCTTTGCAAATTCCAAGGTGCTTCACTGTAAAATAGGTCCTGAAAAGATTCAAACCGACTGTCAACGATATAAATTTGAGCTTTGTTCGTCATATAGGTCTAACATGTCGGAAGGTTGTTTATGAAGTGCACCTGTTCATTAATATAGTTCCCATCTTCTAAATTTTTGCAATAGCATTTAACTGTAGACGTTTTCTAACACCGGCGTTAGCAATTCCTTTCCGTTCTCTGAAACCTTCAAAACGACAAATTTTTCTGGTTGAAATCTGATGACCTTAACTATCACTTCCGATCAACAATAAATACTTCATGAACCCGTACATGGAACTCCAAATGTGCAGTGTGCCTGCACTGCTACAGAGCATGCATTGCAAGGTATTCACACAGTTTATCGCATAGACTTACCATAAGGAATGAAACTAGAGCTGTAATACGCTTTACACCACAGACGCTCACTCTGGCTTGACGAAAACATCCAAACATTGACCAAAAGTTGCACAAATAATTAAGTTTGAAAGGAAAAGAAACGAGGTATGAAGCATTTATAAATTCATCGAATGTAGTGAGGTGGTTTAATTTCGTCCCAGTCTATAAAATTAATTTCGGGCCATACTCAGCTCTTGCCGATTACCCGCCTACTAATCCGGGCGTCTGTCTCCGTTGCTTTTGAGCGTGAATGAAAATTGTAGAAATTTTCTGTGGAGCAACATTTAATAATAAAGCGTTTTAAATCATCAAAAGCGATGAGCGGTAGCAGGCGCTTTCGATAAAGAACGGGGGAGTGCAGCGCCGCTGCTGTCGCCACGGCCGCTGCCAGTAGCCAGCAAATGGATCCCGGAGCTTTGCCGCATACGGCGTCCAGAGGAGGACAGTCTGCAGGAAATATGCCGCAAAATCGTTACTAGATAAAATTTTGATATCGGTGTGTCACAAAGCGAAATAGATTGAATCTGCGCTACCATTACATTCACGTCTTCAGCATTCAGACAGAAGAGGCTATAAAAACATTTTATGCCAGCTGCTCTCGATCCACTGACATTATGAACAGAAACAACGCACGCTACCGCAAGACCACAGGCGTAATCAGCCTAGAGTCTCTCTATCTTGGGACAAGTTTTCCTCCAGGAAGTGCCGCAGTCTACAGTGTTGCCAGATTGTGCAGATAACTGGACTTAGAGAATTAGCGAGTTGGCCAGTTTTTTTGTCCCATGTCGCGATCGGCGCGGACTTAGCCTTTGAAGCGGCCGGCCGCCGGTCGAGTGTTATGGCAAAGAGTGTACGTAACCCTAACAAACTCAAATCAAAGGCAAATGAGGACGTTCAAAGTTGATTTTCAAAAATTTCCCCACCAACTTCAATGCACATTTGACTTCTCTTGATAACACCACGTCTAGATCTTCTGAGGTCGTCTTTGCGTTCTTTTATGAGGGCTGCACTATTCATAATCCGAACGATCAAATCGGCTCTTGGGTTTACTTTTTCTTTGTAGACTTCGCCTTTAACCATCCCCACAGGCAAAAATCCAAAGAGAGAACGTCCAGGGACCTTGAAGGCCAAGAAAAGTGCCCATATCTAATGATCCATCTTCCAGAAAATGTTAGGTTTGGATAATGTGTCACCTGACGCCTAGAATTTGCAGGAGCCCCGTCATGCTGGAGGAACATAGGCATTCCTGTAGCCAAATAAACCTCTTCCAATAACGCTGGAAGTCATTTTCAAGGAAATGTAGACAACTGGGTCCTGTAAGGACCAACATACGAAACATAAATGCATTGAACCCAGCTGTATGTACGAAATAAAAATTGGACACATGTAATATGGCATTTTTTTCTGCAACTTGTTTATACTACCACCTCCTACAATATTTATTATTCCTCCTGAAACTTCCTGTATAATTATTTGGGTCTCCGCGGCTCATCTAACGTTTTCTGTTCTAGGAAGAAATTAGCACTATCCACAGAACCGCAGAAAGTCATGTACCGATAACTGAAGCTTTAAACCTGACTGGAAATGTTACCCGTCCGCAAAGAATAACAGTTATTCGTGGCTTCTGGGACAGTTTGTGTTGTACGTCGTAATAAACAAAACTTAGAACTTAGAAGAGTGCATGTTTTATATTGCAGAAGAACATTTTAAGCTGAAGAAGAATAACAAATATAAGGAATGTTTTAAAAAAATTTTATCTGTTGCTTTATGTGGGCTACAAAGAGATGGACAGTTTTATTGATTAGAAGCAGAATACTATTCTTTCACTTTTTTTTATTCCTGGAATATTCTTTTACGTCGGTTCTTAAATCACAACTGTTCTAATTTGGCAAACCCCCTCCGGCTCCAAAACTTCTTCCATTTGTTGAAAAATATATGGCTTCCTTACAGACTTCATATGCATCCAGTGCATAATAACTTAAATTGTGAATATATTTCTGAATGAATGTTTGTTATTTATTTTTCCGTCACCCTGTTCACTGTTATAAGTTATGTTCCACAAGGATCGCACACGATTGGAGGCGACAATCTGTAATTTATTTTACCTTAATTACTACTTCAATTTTGTTCAACAATTTAAAGGAATATATGAGTGCAAACATGGAATACATGTGAATAATGCAGCTGCTCAGTGACAGGTATGGGGGAGGCACTGTGGCCAGGCCTCGGATTTTCGACCCCTGCCCTCTTTGCCTCCGCCTACCTGGTGCTGAAATTCTTCTCAAACTTTAAAAAAAAGTAATAGTGCAGTGGTCAGAACGTCTGTCCAGTAACCAGCAGGTCTAGGTTCGAAGCTCAGTCGGTCACAAATTTTCATCTGCTGTCGTTGCTGTATTTCAACGCGCTGTGACAGTGCGGACGTCGGTCCTTCGATATTTAAGATGCAATTGTTTTTTGAGGCAATAGAGGTGATTTGCGAACATTAGTCTTGCCATCAAAATAACGGGACTCCAACGGAAACCAATCCTTAGTCATACCTTCGTGCCGGAGCTAACCCATGCCATATACATGCGAATTAGATTGTAGTTCATATTTAGTCAAATAACGAATGGTCAGTATACAAGTATGCCGGCCAGGGTGGCCGAGCGGTTCTAGGCGCTACAGTCTGGAACCGCGCTAGAGCTACGGTCTCAGGTTCGACTCCAGTCTCCGACATGGATGTGTCTGATGTCCTTAGGTTAGTTAGGTTTAAGTAGTTCTAAGTTCTAGCGGACTGACCACCTCAGATGTTAAGTCCCATAGCACTCAGAACCATTTGAACCATTTTTGACGTATACAAGCATTTACAAACAGAAGAAGCAGGATTGCAGCGAACTGATCACTTAACCAAGTGCAACATAGAGTACCTGTGTAATGAGTCATTCCAGCTGCATAGCTGAGGGTAACATTTTTTAAGCAATTCATTGCAGAATTAATGTAATACCCGCACGATGATCTCTGTAGTCATACTGTATCATTAGCAGCCCGCGAATGTAGTACTATGTTCGTTAAATCGGATTACTCAAGCTGAGGCCAAATAAAGACAAGCGACGACGCCACAACACTATCTTTACTTAGGTAGGTAGTCAGCGCTAAATTATGTGCGCCACCATTAACGTTGCCGTAAGCAGTTTGACAGCATAACACCACCACAACTACTGACAACCTGAACCATTATCATCACGCAGTTGTAACTCGCAGTGATTACAAGTTTCTCATGTTTGTCAAGAATAGCCGAAAGCGCCTCTGAAGTTCCGTTTCCATTACGCCTAGGCAGGTGAGAATCCTAAAGATCAGTAATAGGTCACCTACCGAAGAGAAGAGTCCACGTATTGTCTCAAGTTCTTGCAGTTTGATGTTAATGCAGTTCCAGATGGTTTCGCACTAACGGGTTCTTTTGGCTATCTGAATACTCATATTGGAATTATATAAGTGTAATTGCTAGAACGTTCAACTACCTTAATAACACCTCATTCTGGGTTGAATACGACTCGGAAAGAAACGTTAATTTGACGTTTCCATCCATCTCCTGACGTCTTACTGAATGAAGTCTGAAGTGCACGCACAGTTGTGTTGCCCGCCGCAAGGATTCTGTGAAGTGTTGTGGCAGCTGGCGGTCATTGCTGAATACAGACATGTGCTCCAGGGGAACTCGTCTTTGTTGCATTTTTTCCATACCGTAATTAGCACAATAACATAAGGCTTGTTCTGCTGAAGAACTTGATGCCCACAAGTCCTTAAATAAGAATCTCCTAACGTGAGTAATGCATGAAAGGAAACAGACTTTTGGACAAAACAATGGACAGCTCCCTGCTTTTTGCGTTTCCGATAGCGCCTACGATAAGAATCTGGTGTCATATTATGTTTCAGAACCCTAAACTGTTTATTTTTTTACCTCATACTAAAACAAAAGTTATGATATGAGAAGAGGAAATGACTTACATGCTTCTCAGGAAGTTGAGTTTTTCGTGTTTATTTTCCCACTTCATACTAAAACAAGGGCGTTAAAATGAGAAGAAGAAATGAAATATACGCTTCCAAGACATAATATTTCCTTGTGTGCTACTACTGCATACATGAAAGCCCTGCAGTTAATTTTTGTATGTTGGATAAATTTTGATATCACCTCACATTCCTTTGTGAGAAGGTTCCTATTTTCTTGGGATTCATATAGAGTGGACATTTCATCACTGGTTAATATTCTGATGACTAATGACATGATACCCATTGCAATTGCTCCAGGGCTCCTGTGAGTAGAGTCTCACGTTGGTTACTATAAGAACACGCAGGCAGTGATATCCGCTTACTGCGGTCAGAGACAAGCTGATTTCTTTCTGTTTATGGCGAAGCGTCTGCTGCAGTGTCTACGCTCAGCCAACATAAACAAATCGCGGCGGCATTGGGCACTGCTGATCGCTGCGCTTGTCGCGAGCCTCGACAACAAGAGCGCACTGTCTCTGCTAACGATACTATGGAGTTAATACATCTTACTTAACGTAATATGCAGGACGTGGGTTGGGTGAAAATTCAGTTAGTAACTTCCCATCGCATTAAAATACTTTACAGTCATATTTGATGAATTATTTATTGTTGGTTGTCTCTCTAATGTTAATAGTATTGATTCAGATTGTGCATGAACACGAAAACACACACACACACACACACACACACACACACACACACACACACATACACACAGACACACATTGATTCTAGTGAGGCTGACAACTACTGTGTGTTGAACAACACATGCACCAGTCAGTTCCTCAGTTGGCGTCGAGTGGATGAGTTTTTTCAATTACCTTGCACTGCAAGAATTGTAAGGAGGAGCCTGAAAGTAAATGGTCTTGTATGGTAAAGAGCTGCCACAAAGCAAATCTTGACCGATTATCAGATAATTGTCCACATGGGTTATGTGGACGAGTATACTTTAAGTAGCCGCGCGGGATTAGCCGAGCGGTCTAGGGCGCTGCAGTCATGGGCTGCGTGGCTGATCCCGGCGGAGGTTCGAGTCCTCCCTCGGGCATGAGTGTGTGTGTTTGTCCATAGGATAATTTAGGTTAAGTAGTGTGTAAGCTTAGGTACTGATGACCTTAGCAGTTGAGTCCCATAAGACTTCAGAAACATTTGAACATTTTTTTATACTTTTAGTAACCAACCCACCCACGATCATTACGTAAGATTTCTGGAAGGCTTAGGGAATTGATTTCATTAAGTCGTCGACAGTGTAGCGTGATGGTTTACTTCCCAACATATGTTTTCTATATTTGTCCAAAGGTCGCTTGCTTTTGTAGATCCACGTGGCAATGGCCTTGTTACCTCTGCCCACATATTCTCTATCTGGTTGATGTTTGGTGATCGTGGAACAAACGGCAATAGCTTTATCCTCTCTTGGGCCTGAAACCAATCACGCACTGCTCTGCTATGATGGATGGGGCTCTGCTCCTGTAAATAAACTATTATCTCGTTAGTCCATGTATTTATATTTAAATAACGTATTTGCAATAAGCACATTGGATTATTATTTTCCACAGTGTTTAAGAATTCAGGCCCTGTCAGAGATAAGTGATCTATATTCAACAGTCCGATTAAGAATGTGATTTGCCCAGTCTATCACATGATGAGAGTCGTAGTCAGATATCCACATTAAGACTGCCTAGCTGAATCCGATTAGAACTATCTGGTATCGAAACGAAATTACAGAAATCGGATATTTTGAACGTCTGTATTGCAACAATGCTGCGCACATAAATTCCTATGATGGAGTAACAGGTAGCAACTGGCTAAGAAAAAGTGAGAAATATGTCTTCTAGCAGCAATGTAACGTAATTATAACCCACATTTATGTGATGGAAATACTGAATCGAACAATACACATCTATTTCAGTGGTGGGAAGATACACCATATCGGATTTGCTGATGACATAATGACAATAATAATAATAATAATAATAATCGCGTGTGGCGGATAGGGGAAACCCTCCCCCATATGGGTGGTACCGAGGAAATCAAATACTAGGGGTGAACCAAATACTAACACAATCCTGAACGGCTACCAAATCCGTTGAACCCAAAATCCAGACACGTCTGAGTGAAATTCACCGCTACTCTGGTCACCGTCTCTTAGCTCAATGAGCTTGGCTGAAAATATTTGCTTCAAAGGCTTCAACACCCTCTGGTCCTGTCCGGTCCTCGTATCACCCAAGCCAAACCAATGAAACACAAGCAAACATGAACTATGCAAGCAAAGTCAACTTTACCCCAGGTGGTACACAACCCGGCTGTCGACAGGCGGCAGTTGGATTTTCGGAATCTGGGGAGTCCAGGTTAGCACGGCAGAGAATATCGAAGATCTCTGGTAAATTTCCCTACAAGGAAGAAACATACATTTAAAAGTAAACATCGATACAATGATCCAAACACGAAAACTAAATAATCTCACAAAAGAAATCCACCGACAAAAAATTCTCATCCTTGCTCTTCAAGAACCACGGCTAACTGACAATGAAACCTTGCATTAGGGAAACCATTGCGTCTTCAAAAGCAAAATACAACAAAAGGTAGCGAAAGGCGTACCAATCTTCGGCATTGCATTTCTCGAACACAGATCTATCATCAACTCTGTCAAAGAAATCACACCCATCAACAATGAAAAGGTTCAAATGACTCTGAGCACTATGGGACTTAACACCGGAAGTCATCAGTCCCCTGGAACTTAGAACTAATTAAACCTAACTTAACCTAAGGACATCACACACTTCCATGCCCGAGGCTGGATTCGAACCATCGACCGTAGCAGTCGCGCGGTTCCGAACTGAAGCGCCTAGAACCGCTCGGCCACCGTGGCCGGCCCATCAACAAGCGACTTATGACTATGCTCATTCAGAGCTACAGTAAAAAATATACACTCATCAATGCACGTGTCCCCACCAACATCGAAAATAAGAAAAACTCCGAAAATGTCGAAAAATTTTGGAACACACTCGAAAATACTATGAGCAAAATTCACCAGGATGACGTGAAAATACTAGTGGGATACTTCAACTCTCTATTTGGGACAGAAGAAACCTGTAGAAAAATCATTGGCACAATTTCAACACACCGTAACACTTAGACCAACGGCACACGTCTGACTGACATTTGCCAACAATTCAACCACAAAAGGACGTCTTCCCAGTTTAGGGAAAAACCAGTTCCCAGGTAACATGCTTAGCTAACAGGTGCAAGCTGCTTTCGTTCGCCATTCGCGACTCGCTGAAAGCCAGATTTTTAATTCTTTTGCAGCACAGCTACAAGCAGGCTGATAAAATCTCAATAAGGGAATCGTAAGACAACGCTCGAGCAAAATTCGTCTTGCTACTTTCAATAACTCTTAGTGTCAGAGCGAAAACCTTACGGTACTGCCAAATTCATAATGCCACTTTTGTTTTCTGCCGACATATCTTTTGATGTTGTGAATACATAATTTTACCTATGAAATGTCACATTTTCATAATACTTGCGAATGGTACAGTAAATGAAATAAATACAGATCTTTTCGAAGTCAAAAGTTGGTAATATCCTACTAATTCGTGTTAAAATAGGTTCGATCGTCTCACAGACACATAATGCTTTATTAAGATAGACTGCCGTCGTGATGTTTCTGTAGTAAGCTGAATTTAATTTATATTAGTACAGTGAATATTTTAATTGCATTTTCCATTAGTTTACTAAACGCAACAGTAATTATCAAAGAGAAATTAATCAGCAGCAGAATTTTCTTTCACGATATCTAAAACGATCTGACAATGCTAAAGTTGTTTACAAATTCTACGCCTGTAGAAGCCTACTGGTTCTAACGATGTCATTAAACCAGAGTAGTTTTAAGAGTATTTCCGTCTAGAAATGAATTGCCTTGACGGTTGATCGATCAAGAGCGGGAAAGGTAAAATTTTACAAATATATGACGAGAGGGACAAGTGCTTGAGAGAGGACTTCCCTATCAATACAAGTGCCTGACAGACGACTTTTCTATCAATCTCCTGGATTGTTTTGTTTCTCAAATCAACATAGTGCGTTATCATACAGTAGCACAGGTGATGTAGTTTTGTTGCTCGATTTTCTTACACTTCTACCGAAAGGAATGCTCGATGAGTGACCTGATGACGTTCAATAATAGTCACTGCGTTGATTTTTGTTGTTTCGAATTAGAGCATGCAGTACTCCTACACCAGGCTTCTGAACTTTGCCTGTTGAATGCAAATGTCGCATGATGGTTAAATGGTAATCTATCACATATATCAGTAGTCGAGACTTCCTTAATGTGGAAAATCATTCATGCCAGAACGATCTTTGTTGAAACACGAATATCTTTTTCTGGCGTATTTTTACCAAAAGCACTCGCTCTAAACATAGTTCAAATCTTTCTAGCTGCCTCCTCTGCATTCACCCCTCTGTTATACCAAAAATTAACGTTGTGTTTCAGGTGTTACACCTTTTTCCACTTGCGACTCAATTTTAGAATGCTTAACTGTAGTTCATGATTTTCAAGTATGCAAAATCCAGTGCTTAACTGCAAGATGATAACTAGAACTTCAAATTCGAAAATGACGGTTGATACATACACTGACAGCGTGGCGCCGCGTTCACATGGGCGGCGCCGGATTTCAGGCGGCGGGTGGCGTCTGGCCGGTGGCCGGTAGCCGCTGCAGTGTGAGGAAACGCTCGAGCGTAAGCTGTTATGATCGCGGCGCAGCCACGAGCTGTCCTGCGGAGTTGTTTCTGGAATACTTGTCATTGCTGGTGGGTATAATGTTAAGCGAATTATCTTCGATGCTCAATCAGAATCATAAATTTAGACCGAAATGTGGAAAAAAAAAATTGTTGGACACGAACAGGAGACCATAAGCTTAGAATGCATGACGATTACCATTTTTTCTTTTCTTTTTTTTTATTGTTCATTATCGATCGTTGTGTTTGGTCATTGCGGACGTCGCAGGACATCCTGTTCAAGTTCGGTGGTTGATCCTTCCACTCAGTTTTTTTATTACAGAGGCCAACCGGCTCTCTGACCGAACACGCTGAGCTACCGTGACGGCTAGCACTAGACCACGGGCTCACACAATCCGAGAACATCTCGGAAGTAGACAACACTTCCTCCTAACGCTTCCGCATCTTACAGTGTTGCCAGATTGTGCAGATGGCCGGTCAGTTTTATTGGCTACGTTAAGTGAATAGACTCGGACTTAGTCTCTGTGGCAGGCGGCCGGCGGTCAGTTTTTATGTCTAAAACTGTACTCCAATGTGTTTCATTCACGTATCTGTGTGGCGCTAAAGTGTGGTTATGGATAATACGTGTGCTCAGATTGCGAATGTAACATAATAAGTAAAGAGAGGGAAATGAATTAGGCACCCTTCGTCTTCCGTAACATCAAATATATTTTAGTTATTCTATCTTAAATGAACTGCGCAGAAAATCATTCACCAGAAGTAAATAACTTGTTAGCAACATCAGATGATATTAACAGCTTTCCGGCGCGGGTTAGCCGTGCTTTCAACGGCGTCATATCGCGGATCGCACGTCTGCTTGCGCCGTCAGTTCGAATCCTTCCCCGGGCATGGATGTGTGTTAAGTTAGGTTGGTTTAAGTATTTATAGGGCTAGGGACTGATGACGTAAGCAGTTTGGTCGCATAGTTCTTGGAGCCATTTTTTGACGTTTCACGTAAATTTTTTTTTCATAAACGGCCGTATCTTTAGATTGCGTTGACATAGAAGCTCACTTTTTTACACCACCAAGGGACGGGTCCACAAGAAGTGCGATACATTTCCGCTTATTATGTCTACCCGTTCTGGAGGTAAACGGGTTTTAAAGTTTGGGTAGACCGATAGACGGTCAAGAAAGTGAGACTTGTAGGGTTCCGTTTTTACCGGTTTAGGTGACGAAATCCTAACAACGAAAACAGCTACGACAGATACTGAAGATGAGGGCTGCATAAATAACACCCCCTACTCTTTATTCGAAATGTTCTAGTTGCAGTCGATACATCAGCATATTAATCGTAGCTACGCTTTCGATCCAAATCACGTTTACAGGAATGCAAATAGAATCCATTTGCCTATACACGTGGTAGTTGACATCCCAGTATTAATGCTACCGCGTTTTAGAAGTGCCAACATTCCCATTGCTAGCTAGCTTAAGAAACACTGAGGCTAATGAACGTTTTGCGGCTGTGGCGAGTCTAGTGGAGAATTCGAAACAGTGTAGAATACGTTTGGCAGCTGTGGAGCCGTTTATTTCCTGGGGTGGTGCAGAAATATCCTACTAAATTTACTCTCTAATAACAGTATTTTGCTATTTCGATAAACATCCCGAATGGTTGTCACATAAGCGGTGACATAAAGGAAGAAAATTCATGTTTTTGAGTCCAGAAAGCTCTATGCAACAGAAACTGCAGATCAATATGCCATTTTCATTGCGAAATTGGTGGCTTATTCATGTCTGGGGTAATAATAGAGGTTTGCATGGGTTGTCTGCTAGCGTAGTGAAAGGAAGGTCTGGTTTGTTTTCGGTTCTAATCTCGATGGAGGCAGGTAGAATATCAGTAAAGCAATTTTAAGAAATTCTCGCGGCCCCAATACGTTTTATCGCTACCTTTATTCTGTACTGGCGCCCTGTGCATGTCAATATGACACTCTTGTAGAATTTCATACATGTTACTGCCTACTTTTTCCGCTTCTGTCAATAATGGATTTGACTTAAGTGTGGCACTGAATGATTTTTAACTGAATTTCGTTATGAATCTTCACGCATTGTTAAATTTGCACACTTTCATGGTAGGTCAGCAACGGTAATCCAGTATGACTGGTCTGAACGTTGACACAGACCGTTTCGCGGCCGAAAGCGGATAATATTTTGCTAATTCGTAACGATCCGGCGTTCTTTGTCTTACTAAAACAATTATGTTATCTCGATAAGTTGAAATTCATTTTTATTGATACAGTTCATACCAATTAGCGTTTCTTCTTTCAGTTCTGTCTTATATTTACGTGTTGTATTTAACACACCAATCAGCATTAATATAGTCTTACAAATTATTGAAAACAGCCTAAAAAAGTTCAGATAGTTTGTCAATTTCACGCAAGTGCATAGTATGTTGGTAGCACTTCGTCGCCTTGCCTGTTATGCTGTGTAGCAGACTTTAAAGCCGTGCGGATCAGCATAACGAAAAGGCGAGGGGTCTCGCTCGTTTTGTCCACGACTGTACATCTACGTCTACATTTACATCTACATACATATACCGCAAGCCACCATACGGTGCGTGGTGAAGGGTAGGTTGTACCACTACTAGTCATTACCATTCCTGTTCCACTAGCAAATAGGGCGAGGGAAAACCGACTGTCTATGTGTCTCCGTATGAGTCCTAATTTCTTGAATCTTTACTTCGCGATCATTGCACGAAACGTTAGTATCGTCCTGCACCAATGTCAAATGCCAGTTCTCTAAACTTTCTCAATAGCGTTCCTCGAAAAAAAAAGTCTCCGTAAATCTTACAAGCTGATCGAACCTTTCGGCAACAAATCTGCCAGCCCACCTGTAAATTGCTTCGATGTTTTCCTTTCAGCGACCTGGAGGGGATCGCAAACACTCGAACAGTACTCACGTATGGGTCGCACTGCTGTCAAACACCTTGACAGATGAACTACGATTTCCTAAAAATCTCCGCCCATAATACGAAGTCGACCATTCACCTTCTCTACAACAATCCTCACGGGCTCGTTCTATTTCCTATTATGAACATGACTGTGTCAAACAGCATACAACTGATACTGTATTCAAACATTACGGCTTTGTTTTTCCGACTCATCTCCATTAACTTACATATTTCTACATTTAAGGCTAGCTGCCTTTCAAATTTTTTCTAACTCATCATGTGTCCTCCTACAGTCAGTATTCCCGTACAACACAGTATCATCAGCAAACAGACCCACATTTCTGCTCACCCTTTAGTCCATTTTGTGTACAGAGGATAATAGCTTTTACATCATAATTCCCCGAGGCACTTCTGACGATACCCTTGTCTCTGATGAACTATGACCGTCGAGGAGAAGGTACTGTATTCTGTTGCTTAAGAAGTCTTCGAGTTATTCGCATATCTGAGAATCTATTCTGTATGGTAGTATCTTCGTTGACAGTCTGCAGTGAGGCACCGTGTCAAACACCATTCAGAAGTCTAGGATAATGGAATCCTACTGTCGCCCTTCATTTATGGTTCGCAGGGTATCATGTAAGAAAAGGGTAAGTTATTTTGCACCAGCGATGCTTTCTAAAACCGTAATTATTTCTGGTCAGACGCTTTTCCGTCTCGAGGAAATGTATTACATTCGAAATGAGAATTTGTTCAAGAATCGTCTTGGTACATACGCTCCATCACAGGATTTTCTGTTGACAGTATTGACTCATTCGGGAGGAACTACAACATTATTGCAGCGAACACTAAGCCGAAAATACTATATACACTTGGGCAACACTTCTTTAAGCGGCCGGCCGCGGTGATCTAGCGGTTCTAGGCGCTCAGTCCGGAACCGCGCGACTGCTACGGTCGCAGGTTCGATTCCTGCCTCGGCCATGGATGTGTGTGATGTCCTTAGGTTAGTTAGGTTTAAGTAGTTCTAAGTTCTAGGGGACTGATGACCACAGATGTTTAGTCCCATAGTGCTCAGAGCCATTTGAACCAACTTCTTTAAGCATCGTAGAGAAAAGTGTGTTCTATTAGGTAGGCTTCTTCATAGGCTTCCAGCAGACTTGCAAAAACTGAGTGACAAACAGCGAGTATTTAAATCTAGGTAGAAAGGTGTCCTCGCGGGACATTCTTTGTATCCTGTGGACGAACTGCTCGCTATAGTTGAGAACTCTTCTCTGTAAAAGGTTTTATCGTGTTTTTACTTTGCAAATTTTCTAGTCAGCATTCTGCCAAATGTGTGCGGACTCGTTCAATGACCTAGCAGCTTTTCCTCACTCAGTACCACGGGATGTGACAAGTAAGATAAATAAATAAATTTAATCGGTCTTCGGAGCCCATTTGTTGTTTACAACTAAACACTGGGTTAAACATGACGAAAAGCCTCTGAAAGCCTTTTATAGAGTCTATTTAATTACAAAAAGAGACGTCGGTACCTACTGGCACTGTACTCGTATATCCACTACTCGCAGGAAGAGGTGAAGCCTTTAGCATGTGTATCGATTTCGTATTTGAAGAGCGCCTTCGCCGGACTTCTTAGAGGTTTCTCACAGGCAGCCGACCTACTCCTGACACGGCGTACTTCGCTGAAGGTGTTCGTATTCTCGCGGACGTGGAACTAACTGGAGTAGTCGTTCACGAGAGTAAAATAATTTAACAGCAAGGTAGAAATTTTCTAACTGCAGTGAACGCCTCCGGTTGCGACAAATGTTTCGAAAGGGAGGGATTATTTTCGCATGTGTGCTGCGTGAACCGATTGCTTCGACAACTGCAAATCATGTGATCGATGTCGCCGTACTCATCTGTAATCGACAATAAGATGTGCAGATGCGAGTGCATGTTCTCGAGGCGCTATTACTGAATAAACTGTTCTCGGGCGGTTTGCGATGGAGTACAGCGCGCAAACCGGCAATCGCCAGTGCTTTCTTTTAAATCTCTAGCTGAGTACCCGGCATTGCCCTGCCAGATATTTATTTCAGTTCCATTAGCCCTTCTCCCCCTGCCCCCTCTGTCCACCTCCTTTGACCCTCTTCTGTCCATCTCTTTTTTCCCCCGTCTCTCTTCCACCTCCTCCACCATCTAGCTTCCGTACATCTTACATCTCTTCCTTCCCTCCCTTTGCGGATCTCCTTCTCTTATCTTTCTCTGTCCGTCTCCTCCTTCCCTTACATCACGTGAACAATGTCTCGTAGAATGGTATATTTTGTAGGCACAGCTAAATGTGTCGCTAAGAAGTAATAAATTTCAACGTGACTCATGCCTGATGCGACAGTTTTACTGCATGGACAGCGAAATTGTAGTAAGCGAGAAACTTTTCTCTTTTCATCATTTAAGGATGGGAGTTGTCACCGAGAAAAAGTTTGATAAAGGTTTGAAATCGTGTGTAAAGTTTGTTGCAATGTGAGTATGTGTTCTCGTTGTCAAATACGGACTCTTTTAATCTAGGAATTTGGGCACCATGGCCAACAGTTCTTTCTTTACCCCCAATCCAACCCCTTCCGATACAATAAGTGATATGTGTACTAAGTTTGGTTGAAATCGGTCAAATGGTTTCGGAGGAGATGTAGAGCCTTTTTATAATATGTGTGGACATATTTCTTTTTATTCGTGGTCTGATTTAATTATAATAAGCCTATACGATACCCCAAACTACGCACAAACTAGATACGAGAACCCCATGAAAATTCATCCAGTAGTTTCGGATATTAGCGTGTTCAGAGATAGACAGACAGACGCGATGATTTTACACATTTATTATCAATTCTGATTACGCGTTATACAGAAATATCTGATATCATTTTCAGTGGCAATTAAGAATTTTTAGTTAAGAAAATTATATCTTATGCGTCGTAAGAATTGCTTCTGCTTGAGACACCATTGACGGTATAAAACTTTAGATTCATTGGAAAAGTTTGTAAGTGTCGATAGGCAGTAATGCCTGGTGGACGAAATCGTCCCGTATTCAGTTGGCGATAACTCTGGTGACTGGAGACGGTAGAACCACTATCATCCGATGCTTGCAGAGGGCGTTGGCTACATTTGGACGGTGTTAAACCGCTCCCCACCTTTTAATATAGTGGCATCGGCACAGGTTAATCACAATTTCTAGCATCTTACGTACTTATCTTGATAATTTTCTTAGAGTCCTATTTTATGATGCTCGTATTTCATATGGCAGTAATAATCATCGAAGATGGCGTAATAGAGCTGACGCGGCATACGAGGGATGAAAGCGT
This sequence comes from Schistocerca cancellata, assembly GCF_023864275.1. Classification (NCBI taxonomy): domain Eukaryota; kingdom Metazoa; phylum Arthropoda; class Insecta; order Orthoptera; family Acrididae; genus Schistocerca; species Schistocerca cancellata. The sequence continues at coordinate 766,789,954 of NC_064627.1, forward strand.
TGCCTTATACAGCAGTAGACTCAACATTCGCAACGTCATAGCTGGTAGTATGTTTATATAAAGACGAAAACAGCAACTGCACAGCATTCAAAATAATTCGGGTCAGGTCTGCTACTTCTGTAACATCAGAGGAGGACCATACAGGAAGAAATAACCTGAGACTAAAATACCGAACCCACTGCAGCACATATTTCACCAACCGTGTCAATCACGGAAATCAAAATTTAGATCTAATTTCTGTGAAGCTCTGAACAGCATCACTCTCTTGTTACGTTTCGTAGTGAAATGTGCAATACTGATCCACCAACTTATATGAACCATTCTCAGATTTTCACGCCCCACATCTAGATAACAACGATTTCGTAGCAGCGACTCCTCGGAGCCATATACGAGGGCGTGCTGAAGAATAATGCTTCCGACATTTTTCATGTGAACACCCATAAAGCTTTTCAAAGAAAAAAACGTTACTAACATTACATGATTTTATTCTTCATATCTACATAATTATTTCTCAACAACATCCTGGCGACGAACACATTCCTCTCAACGATGGGCCGAGCGGTTCTAGGCACTTCAGTCTGGAACCGCGCGACCGCTACGGTCGCAGGTTCGAATCCTGCCTCGGGCATGGATGTGTGTGATGTCCTTAGGTTAGTTAGGTTTAAGTAGTTCTAAGCTCTAGGGGACTGATGACCTCAGATATTAAGTCCCATAGTGCTGGGATCCATTAGAACCATTCTGAACCTCTCAACGATGAACTGTTTTGTTGATACCGTCACTGCATTATGTTTGACGTTGTTGACGGAGCCACGATCTCACAATTCCCTGCACCTCTTCCTTTCAATCCAAGTCAGTTCCTCGAAGGTATTCTTTAAGTTTTGGAAACATGAAAATCGTATGGGGCCAAGTCGGGACTGTATGGAGGATGCGTAACGACAGTGAACTCAAGGCGTCGGATTGTTGCAGATGTCACATCTTCGAATTCGTGTTATTTGTTTTCTGACTGTCTCGCAGAACACTGACGTAGTTACGTTACACAGCGCCATGTTACAAGCTAGACTTCAGAGCTATTGCAACTTCTGTCAACGAAGGAGGAATGTCGACCAAATAATATACCTCAACCGATATTGAGAACAGAATCAAAAATCGATGGCATTATCTTTCAGCACGTCCTCTTACTGTCTGCCCTGCATGTGGCCAGCCTGATGTCTTTGACTCTGTGGTCGTCTAGAACATCGCACAACATATCATTGCCACAACACGGCACATGTTTAACTCCGACCATTTCCTTGTGGTGTATAATGTAGATCAGGGCAGCAACACACCACAGTGACATCTGGTCATCAGAGAGGTCAACTGGGATACAAACCGCGCCGACACCAGCTTACCAATGGGGCTGCCCAGTACCTTACACAGTGACGCGACTATATACGAGGTCGAATACAAAAGTTTTTGGACTGGTGCTGCCATCTGGAAAGTAGGAGTAGTAGATCTTTGCACCACTAGGTGGCGAGAGCTGCATATCTGATGAGTCAGTGTGCGGAGTGGCATTCAGCTGGGAGGACGTGTTGGGTGTCCACAGTGATTTCCGTAATACTCTGAGTCTGGTGTGTGCCGGTCTTACGATGGATCCGCGAACGAGAACAGCGCGTGTATGTCAAATTCTGTGCGAATCTCGGGAAAAGTGCTACGGAGGTCATTGAAATGATTCAACAAGTGTTTGGGAAACAGAGCATGAGGCGTACGCGTGTGTATGAGTGGCTCTCCAAGACCCAAAAAAGCGAGACAGGTGAAGAGCAAAGTGAAGAGCATGATCATCGTTTCCTTTGATACCAGGGGAATTGTGCACAAGGAATTCGTCCCACCCACCCAAACGGTGAATTGCATGTACTACTGTAACGTTTTGCGACGGCTCCATGAAAACGTGAGGCGACGATGGTCCGAACTTTATCATGAAGGGAACTGGCTGCTGCATCACGGCAACGCGCCCAGTCACACGTCCTTGCTCTCCAGGATGTTTTCGGCAAAAAACAACATGGCGGTTGTACCCCGCCCACCGTACTCGCCAGATTTGGCAGCTTGTGACTTCGCGCTATTCCCAAAACCGACCCTCAAGTTAAAAGGCCGTCTTTCGACACTCTAGAGGGGATTCAAGAAGCATCGCTGGCAGTGATAAACACCCTCAAATAACATGACTTCCAGAAAACGTTTACCAGTGGCAGAAGTACTGGGACCGATGTGTACGTGAGGATGGGACCTAATTCGAGGATGATGGTGACCATTAAGGTTTTCAACAGATGACAGCACCAGTCCCGAAAATTTTGGATAGTACCTCGTATGCAGTGTCTACTCTTTCGGACATTTTCTAAAGAACAGGCACCATTTTGATCGCGTAGCCATAATTGATGCAAAGGAAAGTGAGGCGTTAACTGCCTCTGGGCATTGAAATACATCAGTGGGGAAAGTTGAAAATTTGTACCGGACCGGGACTCGAAACTAGATTTTTCCGTTTCTCGCGAACGGTCACCTTGACCATCTTGGCCATCCAGATCTGGTGTCTGACCGACTCACATTTCCAACTTGCCCACACATTACTGACCTGGTACCCCTGACCATTACCGTCACTATTCGCGGTGAATCATTGAGTGCCGTAAGAGCACTGTTGAGTAGCATGTTGAGCATCTTCACATATCCGAAAGAACGGACACTGCATGTTTGTAACTAGGACGGAAAAGCCTAGTGATCTTTTCTGTGTTGATGCATAGTACGGTGAAACTCTCATTAGAATCAGAAAATCGCTGCAAGTAGTTGGGATAAGTGGTCAGGGGCACAGCGTAAGTAGTGTGTGGATAAGTTGGAAATTTTTGGCGATCAGGGACCGTGACCGGATGGCCGAGGCGATCAAGGCGGGTCCCGGTCTGGGTTAAATTTTCACTTTCCCCATTGATATATTTCAATGAGAAATGGCAGCTATTGTGTTCTTGTCCGTTGTGTGACTGATCCATTCTCAGGCACTTTGAGGACATGTGATTATTGCCACTTCGGGCCGCCTCCTCGCGGATACCGGCCCCGCCGAGGCGCTTCAGTGCCACTGCCACAGCACACCCTTGATCTCATCACTCACAAGAACAAGGTCTATCGAGAGTGGTAGCTCACCAGAGTCCCTGCCACCATACCCCTTCTGCATCGCCTCCGCCCACAGATCATGGTACAGATCGACGATCATAGCAATGCAGACTGGTCGAGACGAATCTCCTTCCCTGCAACTTGACGAAAAACGCACCTGGAAAACTATTACAAAATTCCTGCGCTGCCACAGGAAGTTCGAGGAGGCTGTGATCTGCCAACCAGATGGATAGTCATATGCTTAGAGAGAAAACATACTACATGTGCCTACTAAATGACGCCGAAGCTGCACATTTATTTCCAGACACCTAGTTCGGATACAGAGGACGCCACAAAACATCTCAGCAAGCTGTGGACGCCTTGGAAAGATGTGAGTAGCTAGGAGCAGTATTCCTGAATGTCTGAAAATCGTTCGCTCCTGTGGCACGAGAGTCTCTCGTTTTAAGTTTTTGAACGTGTTACTGTTAGAACGAATTATTGTTACAACGTATTACCCACCAAAAACTATCTGAAGGCAGGATCTTCCACATGAGGATCGAACAGGTTATTTCAACGAGAAGGCAGATCCAGGCTGGAGTGTCTCCAGTAGCTGTATTAATCCTCTCGACAGCAAATGTCCCGGCAGGGGCCGGGTCCATCTAGCTCTTTATAATGATCAAATGGCTTTATTCACAGTGAGCATGAGCGCCCGTGCTGCTCAGCGGTGACTCCAGGCTGCCCTGAACAACTTCGGAGAACTGGACAACAAAAAGAAGTCTGCAGTTCAATGCCGCCATGAACTAAGCGACAGTTTTTGCCTAAAGGATAATCCCAACTGACTCCTCGATGGTGGTGACATCATTTGGGTAGCGGCGAGCCGCATTAGTCAGAAGACCACCGTGCCGACAGAACGTCAAATAAACACGCGGGAAGGCTACTGGTTGAAAGCGTGCTCTGTACCCATTATTGAACGAGGAATCGACACTATTAGCAGAGCTCAGATGTGTTCCGTGCATAACTTTCTCTATTGTTGGAACATGATTCCATACTATGTGCGAATGTTACGTACTCTCATATAATAAGGCTGCAGCGAGTACAAAACCAGGCCTTCCTCCACCATAACATTTCCCATCACGATATCTGAAATTACCCGAGATCCACCACTCCGCAAAAAAATACCAACAGATTGCTCTCAAATTCTACAGGAAAACGTGGTGGTCAGTCAACCTAATCGGGATGTTGGGTAGTAAGATACATTGTAACCAAAGAACCTGATGGCTTGACCAACTACGCAGAAAGTAACTGCAATGAAAGGAAATAAATAAAAAGAGTCCTACACGCACAAAGAAGATCTAAAGTGAGAACCACACAAATTTACCCTTATAGGCATCTGAAGGAAAAACCCAAAGGTTGGTAAACTGCAACTCTCAGCAGAAGAGGTCCTGTGATACAACGGAGAGCTACAAGGCAGTCACTTACCATTGGACGATGACAGAGGAGTACTTGGCTGGAAGATCGTGAATATGTAACACTTCGGTGCTGCTAGAAGACCGTAAAGTCTTTGTTAACGCATGCAGTTATTGAACACTTACCCTATGTTGTGGCTATGACGTTCGTGCAGAACCTGTTCCTCAAGTTTTCGAGGGAGTTCCGTCATGTTATGCAATGTGATAGTTTGACTGTTACTTTCTATGACCCTTTCCAATGACAATAAATACATGTCAGTGTTTTTCAACCAATCTTCACTTGTGTTGAGTGAAACGTCGCAACTGTTAACTGCGCGAGCAAAAACTTTACATTTTCCCAAAAATTGACTGAAAATGTTTCACAAAGTACAACAGTTTTGTTTAATTTTGTCAAGATCACATGATAACCTACAGTTATAGTTGAAGACAATGAATACAACTGGCGAAGGAAAATGTCTGGTTTTATTAAAACCAAAAGATTTCTCCGGAAAATAAAGACACTGAGTGCAGTAATAAATTTCGACAATGGGTTCACCAGTAGTCAGGTTCAAGCAAAAAGGGCGCTACAACAACATGGTCAAGAGGGCCTTTCCATTGGCAACGAGTGCTGATGATAGTTAGATTAGGATTTATATTAGTTTATTTTCTTTCGACAACAATCACAAAACAACTGAAACCGGTTTCGATCACCTAGTGTTGATCATAAGGCTGCCTAAATGCACCTGCTGCAAGTGGTGTCTTAAGGCTTCAACTGCGTTGTCGACCTGCTGTTTCGTGTATTTAAAGGATTTTATGGCCCTTGTCAAAGCAAATTAATTATTTATACTTCATCATTCTTTCCAAAGATTAGCTACTTACCACGTGTTTATGAAGGTGTCGTTAGAGACTGGAACAGTGTGGAGACTTGGAGCGACTTTCGAGCGTTGATTTTTGCCACAGAAGGAAGTGCACTGGACCAGATACACGCCGAGAGAGAAGTAACTGCCAGTAATGTGGAGGTAGATCTAAATGTCGTCTGTTGCTCACAGTCCACTCAAGGCAAGGGTGTTGGACACATAAAATATTGCGTTCTAGGTACTGAAAAATGAAATACAGTTCAGCACTTAATTGGAGTATCATAATAAGGAACTACATTGGTAATGAAAGGTCATTCAATAGCTCCAAGTGATATATAGCTTTCATATTTGGGGAATGATGGGGGGGGGGGGTGAGGGAGGGGGGGAGGCGCTCGCGTGTACTAGCTTTTGGAATTCTGTAGAAATTTGTTGTGGGTCTCATTAAGGTTCAGATTATTATTCTGAGTATGGTCATCGAACATGTTATACCACAGAAAAATCAATATTTAACTCTCTAGTGCAGTTATAACAGTGTTCATGTACTGCAGTTTTGAAAGATAATATTCCGGAATATAGTCACTGGAAACTATTGTTATGTTGTTCTGCCTCGTTAATTATATGAAACGAAATTGGATCGTAAACTACGCCATAAATGCTAAAACAACATTGCGCTGGTAGAGGTAAAGTGAGGACAACGGTCGAACTAAATCTGTTTATTTTATCATACGCTCACTGACTCGACAGAGTCGACACTGGTATTTATTAATTACGGTTATTCTGCTACAAATTCGTACACACAGGTAAACTGACACACTGGAACGATGCCTAATGAACGATAATCTGCTGAGAGGCAAGTCAACCAACAATTCATTACGCGTCTCCCTTGTTGAAACGTAAATATTTTCCATATCTAAAAAAGTGAAATTTTTAACGACCCCTTCGTTCCAAGGCAGTTAACCCCTCTGGTGCAGCCATGCTCCTGGCACAAATTATGTATCATGCATCCGGCCTGACCTCTTTTGTCACTTTCCACCCTCCATTCCAGCCACTCTTTGAACTACCACTGCCACAAAGAGAAACTATGCGCCCTGTACAGTGGCTAGCAATTAAGCGCTAAGAAACTAGTTACAAGGTTACTTTATATTTATGTTACTGTGTTCATCTCATTGTCTTCTTGTCGATGTTCTTGTTTTCAATACGTCTCCAGTGAAAGTGGACAGATGTACTCTGAGAACAGGAGGGGGAGATAATTTTCTGTAGGGTGTGTGCATCCGAATCCGGGAAAATGAAGTTGCTGATGCGGCCACGAAACTGCTCCTTGTCCTGTCACCCTGCGAGTGTTCATCAAGTACCACTTGAAGAGGAATGGACACCTCTGAAAAGCACAGTAGCAGAAGGTAGACAGAGAAGTATAGGTGAAAGGCAGGTAACCGCAAAGAAACAAAGGGTGACAGAAAAAGAAAAGAATACAACAATATAAACATATTGCGAACCTGTACATCGAAGAAGCAATGTAGGAGGTAAAAGGACGGTTCAGGATTGCCTTTAATATTCTGGGCGTAAGTATATCAATGGTACAATTCAGAGATGACATTGTTATTCGTAATTAAAGCGAGGAGGAATTACGGCACCTATTGAATGGAAGTAATCGTCTACGCAGCGCGTCGAGGGTAAACCAAAGATGGACGAAAGTAATGAGGAGTAGCAGAAAAAGGATAAGCGTGCTTTGGGGACCACAAAGTAGACAAAGTTAGGGACTTCTTCTGTCTTGCAATAAAAATAACACACGACGGACGAAGCAAGTGGGAGATAAAAGGCAAATTAGCATAGGCAGAAAAGGCACACATGAAAGAAAGACGCCTACTTATCTCAAACATCGGCTTTAATTTTAGGAAGAAATTTTTGAGAATGTTTGTGCCATAACATTGCGTGGAAGTGAATAATCGGTTGTGGGAAAATCGGAAAAGTAGAGAACCGAAGCGTTTTAGATGTGGTGCCATAGAAGGATGTTCAAAATATGGTGTGTAGATAAAAACTAAGGAGTTTAACAGCAGAATCGAGGAGGAGAGAAACATCTGGGAAACATTGCCAAGAATAAGGTTGAGGAAACATCCCAAAGGTATTCTATAGGATTCAGGCCAGGACTTTGTGCAGGCCAGTCCATTACAGGGATGTTATTGTCGTGTAACCACTCCGCCACAGGCTGTGCATTATAAACAGGTGCTCCATCGTGTTGAAATATGCAGTCACCATCCCTGAATTGCTCTTTAACAATGAGAAGCAAGAAGATGCTTAAAACATTCAATGTAGGCCTGTGCTGTGATAGTGACACACAAAACAAGGAGTACAAGGCCCCTCCATGAAAAACACGACCACACAATAACACCACCACCTCCGAATTTTACTGTTGGCACTACACACGCTGCCAGATGACGTTCACCGCGCATTCGACACACCCACACTCTGCCATCGGATCGCCACATTATGTACCGTGATTCGTCACTCCACACAACGTTTTCCTATTGTTCAGTCATCCAATGTTTACGCTCCTTAAGCCAAGCGAGGCGTCTTTTGGCATTTACCGGCTTGATGTGTGGCTTATGAGCAGCCGCCCGACCATGAAATCTAAATTTTCTCACCTCCCGCCTAACTGTCATAGTACTTGCAGTGGATCCTGATGCAGTTTGAAATTCCTTGTGATGTTCTGGATAGATGTTTGCCTGTTACACATTATTATCCTCTTCAGCTGTCGGCGGTCTCTGTCAGTCAACAGACGAGGTCTGCTTGTACGCTTCACGTTTCCACTTCACTATAAAATCGGAAATAGTGGACCTAGGGATATTTAGGAGTGTGGAAATCTTGCGTACAGACGTATGACACAATTGACACCCAGTCACCTACCCACGTTCGAAGTCCTTGAGTTCTGTGGAGCGCCCATTTCTGCTCTCTCACGATGTCTAATGACTACTGAGGTCCCTGATATGGAGTATCTGGCAGTAGGTGGCAGCACAATGGACCTAATAAGAACAACGTAAGTTTTGGGGCTGTCCGGATACTTTCGATCACGTAGTGTGTATGCTACACAGCTAACAGCAGAACGTTGTCACCTAACACATGGTTTCATTTCATCAAGGGAGGACGTACCGGTCTGTGAAACTTCTGTAACACGGGCGTCAATACACTGTATTAAATTGCGTTTTGTTTGATGACCTAAAGATTTGTCTGTGTCTTCCACAAGAAATGCTAACTGTTCTAAATGTCAGCGAGTCGCGTGTGGTACAGTTTTTATGATTTCGTGTGTCGTCTGGTCTTCTTCTGAAAAGATTGTGAGCCCGATTTTTGTGTAGCGAAGGGTTGGGTTATCCATTATTACTACATGTCCAACTGGTCTCACTCATCTGGTCCTTTGTAATATGCATTTCTCCTGCTGTTTTATAACAGATTTCAAATCTAGTACGTTGTATGCTTTCAGAGCTCTGTCAGTCAGTTTTAACATGGTAGTATCAATTTATTTTGTTTGAGGATACTGATGACCTTGCAGTCAGCACTCTGTAAGAATGGTTATCTTCTCGTGAAAGTATTCTCTTTTTTGAAGGCACGACAATGACATAGCATGCGCTCATCTAATCCAGAGACCTTAATCGCTGTCTCAGAGTAGGATCTTCTACACGTTGCGAGGTACTTAAACGTTAAGATAATAGAAAGTGATTCTGGCGTAAACCATCCAGATTTTGGTTGTCCGCTGTTTCATTAAATTACTGTAGGCGAATGCCAAGATCATTTCATCACAAAGTTTATGTCCTATTTTCTATCCCAACATTGGTGTCAGCACAGTGGTCGCATACTCTACATTGAATACAAGTTCTCTGATTTTATCCAAGCTGGTTCTGCCTGAACTACGTCACGTTTCTTCCAAGGAATCACATGTCGTTTCCTTGAGTATTTCTTTTACTCTTTCGTACGGACTACATAGACCTGTCACGGTCCTAGCAGCCATCCTCTGAATTCGTTTCGAGTCTGTTGCTTCTTCGGAGCTTATCGTCCGTCACTAATTACTTCTGTGTCTACTTACCATTCCTCACATTTTCTAACCACCAGTGTCGCATTAATAACAGTACGGGGAAGGAAATTACGCTCGTGTACCTAGAAAACACGAAATGATTGCTAATGAAAAAAATGAAATGTCCGTATAGCTTATTTGGCTGGGGGTCGCCTTGTGGTGAGTTCGGATGCTTGGTGTAGAAATTTTTGACGCGTCTTTGGCGACTTGAGCGTCTATGATGATGATGATGATGATGATGATGATGATGATGATGATGACAGCACACACACACACACACACACATACACACACACACACACACACACACACACAGTTCCGAACGTAGAAAATCCCCAACGCTGCCGGGAATCGAACCCGAGGATTTACAGTCAGCAACGGTAACAAGACCGCGAGCTACTAACGTTTTCAAAGCAGAAAGACGTATAGAAGACAAAACGTGCGTAAACATCAGCTTTCATTTGTGAAATTAGAGGAATTCTGCTTTTGTCAACCCAGTATGGGACGAGACCTAGATTTTAGCCACTTATATAGGTACCTACGAATTTTTCTCATATTCAGGGCAGGACAGACGAGAAATCAGAGCGTTTGGTATCGGGTAGGTCCCTGTATTGTTGCGTTGGACCTTTGTAATGTTTACGCCCTATTGATAGATATTCTACCTGTATCTCCCTTTAAAAATATGTCCATACTGTGAGGAACCACACTGAAACAGCAAACTCGTAATTTACGGCAGGCGAGAATTGTATGGTCCTTTCCTTCCTTTTCATGGTGACGGAACAATAGCAGGAAACCTAAAGACACTTTGAAAGGAAAAATTTGAACTAAATTTTTGTCATTATTAATATTACAGTCTTACAGGTAAGGTATCACAAAGAGCGAGGAATGGCAAGTGCGTAAGATACAATGGAACCGATAAAATCGCTAGTAAGTGCTGTTGTATGGTTATTTAGCGACCACTCACTCTGGGACTAGGTCGCTCCGTCGTCTGTTAGGCTGATAAGTTTCTAGGTCTGCTCTGGGCACAACTGACTTTATCTTGAGGGACAAAACAGCTCCCATTACATCCTTTCGGAATTCAATTCAGAATTCCCGTGTGCTGTCTACAGCTGCGGCCTACTGAGCACTTTTCCTGAATACGGACCTGTTATCAGCTTCCTCAATATGGCAGAATAAGGTTTATGATGAGAGTGTCGGGAGATCTGTGTCCAAGCAGAATACACAAAGGGTAAAGGAATATCTTTCTTAATCAAAATGATTCACTTTAGGTGACATACCTTCTCCAAGGTTGGGGTGACATAGCTTCTCCAAATTTGCCCATGTACTGTTGTAACAGCCTGTGAGTTCTGAATTAGTGCCCTGAGAGTCAAGTGTTCATTTATAGCATTTCATTAAAATGCGAACTCTGAATAAGAAGAGATATTTTTCAGGAAACCCCTACCGGGATAACCATGAACCAGTTACTACGGACTGTTTCTCATGTCTATTGTCCAAGCGTTCTTCATTCCTTGGTGAACGTTCCGGGTTTGACTTGCGTTAGTTTTCAGACTGATTACCTGTTAAGAGTAATACATACGTCACACGTAAAACGTATATATAAAAATAAAGGATGTAAATTAAAGATTAATTCTTCCACTTAAAATTCTTTTCTAATGTTTCCCCAAAATTCATAAAACGTGTTTTTTGCAGTGTATATATGAAGTTCACGTTCCTCAAAACAAAAACTTCATTGAAAACTGTTGCAACACGACATGGTCTATTTTGAGGTAGATGTAATAATTAACTCACAGTGTACGAAATGCCAAAATGTTTAATTTAAAATTAAAATGACTTCCAATAAAGATAATACTCTAAGACGTAAAACGTTTGAACATCCGTTTGAATTATCATGTCACAGTTGTCGCCAATATCTTGCACAAGATTGATATTATTTTATGGACAATACGCTTTAAAATGTACGTTGTTGCGGAACTGCTAATATCTGTGCCAACCAGCATGGCTTCCGAGAAAATCAGTAAAGCCACTCGAGATTTCGTCACATCACATTGTGGAAGCCATGAATCAAGCCGGTCACGCGGATAAAGTATTTGCTGACCAAAAAACAAGTGACTCCGTATTGCGCCAACTCTTATTACTGAAAACACAGTCATGTGTTGTATCAACCAAAATTTGTGACTGTATTGAGCATATTTTTATTTTGGTAAAGAGGATGCCGCATGTTACCTTGGAGTGTCATCGACACGTCGACCCTTTGGAATGACAAGATCTCGTTTGACAGTTCATTCGTTTCTTGTAAATTGATGTCAAAGTTCCATTAACTCATTATTCAGCTATCTTTCCAACCGTAGTAATTATTTTCTGACACCGCAGTACTCAGTGCTTGTCACTATCAACTGTATAGAACATTTAGAAAAACACTGTAACAAAAGTGCTACATAATTGTGTTAACCTTTCCCCTGTCTTTGTAAACTACAAGAAACTGATATCTGATCACGCTATTCAAGTTTACGCATCTCACGTAGCTCTACACTTATTTCTGCAGTCGGTTTCTAGAACTACTTCGTCGTCCCAACGAATCCAACAAGGTGGTACCAGTTTTAGCTTCGGTGTTCTTCTAACTCGTTTATTTCTCGACGGGTTGCAGTACGAATACGTTCTACTTGTACCATAAGGCAGATAGAACCTTGATACAATGACAGCCCATTTTCTTCGAATTTGTTTGTTGTAACCTCGTGATTCCACAGTATCGAAATGTAGAAGTAACTTCAGGTGCACCCTTCCCTGTTCATGTATATTTTTAATCTGACAGACAGTATTAACGGCATCCGAGAGCTGTCACAAATGATATAGTCATCTGTAATGATGTACTCACTGAAGAAACATGCACAAATATTCAGTCACAACTTGATAAGATTTCCAAGAGGTGCAAAGATAGGTAACATTCTATAAATGCTCAGAAAAGAAAAATTACGTTATTCACAAAAAATGAAGTGCACTGTGACTACAACATCAGTCAGTCTCAATTTGAGTCACTCATATACATACTGGGGAGTAAAAGTATATTGCGGTAGTAAATGGGATGCTTACATAGGTTCAGGTCGTAGACTTATATTCATTGGTACGATATTGGAAAAATGTTATCAATCTGCAAAGAAGATGATTGAACACAATAATAATGCGATCCATCCTAGAATACTGCACAAGTATGTGAGACAAATATCAAATATGACGTTTAGGAACAAGGGCAGCAGGTGAGGTCACTGGTTTGTTGAACCCAAGGGAGAGCGTCGCCGAGGCAACACCTGAAGGTAGACGCCAAGTATTCCGTGTAAGCCTACTTTAAAAGTTTTAAGAAGAAGCGTTAAGTGAGAGATCTAGGAATATGCTACACGTATTGTTACCACAGGGTCCGTGCAGACAAGGCTAGACTAATTACAACACAGACAGATTGGAAGCCATCATTATTCCCACATTCAGTACGTGAATTAAATGGAAAGAAGCCATAGTAACTGATACAACGGAAACTACCCTTTTCCATGGACTCTGAAGTGGTTTTCAAAGCGCTTGCTTGAATGTAGATGTGTGGGAAAAAATTCTATTTTATTGTACTTAGACAAAAGTGATGATAATTTGTTGAGCTCAGTTACTTGTAGCTTTTAAATTAAATATATTTTTTGATGGATGACAATATCTTACTGTACTATACCTAAAAACTTCGTCACAGCTGCATGACATATTTGGCGAGTTTAATACATGTGTCCTTTGTAAGAGGATTGTGTTATTTTTGAAAAACCCAACAAACATTAAACACTTTTTTCAAAGTTAATGGTTTTCATACAGCCTGGATTATATGCACCTGGTATCAATAGCCTGTTTTCTTAGAGTGTAAAAACAATCCGTCCGTCCTCAGCAAGACAAAGTGATTTCGGACGGGGATCCATTAACCAACACACACGGCACAGAAAAGCGGTCTGCTTTCCTATCTGGGCAGATTTCTTTCACGTCTCATTACGCGACGTTATTACTTGAAAAATCCTTCATTACTCAAGCGAAGCACCAATTAAAACAAAAATAGCAGAGAGGAGTGCTTTAAATAAGATAGAGGTGTACAAATTAAGCCCCACGGCAATCCTCGCTTTTTTGCGCATAATTAAGCTGTAAAAATTAATTTACCTTCTTCCTCCTGTCTCAATGGCATCCAATTAAATATTTTATTAAAGTGTTATTCCTCGAAACTTCATTCAAACGAAATGGGAAAAAATGTTAGGAAGCAACTTGCAGCATTTAGGCTGTCTTTTTGTTCCCACTAAGCGGCTATCTTGACGTACAATTACGATTTTGCCTGTCACAAATCTTAACTATTATGATACAAACCAATTGGGACATACTCTTCGATTGTGTTCCGGCCTTATAAATAAACTAAATATCAAGATAGTCTTCTCTCAGGAGCCTGTTTTCATCTTTAAATAAACGAGTCATTTATGCCAACTGACATACCAGTCAGTCTACAAAGTCGTATCTTTCATTGTGACGATCATCCTGCTGGTTGTGATATTCGCCTGTTGAGTGACGCTCACTAGGTTTTCTAGACACTATTGAAGTGATTAGTCATAAACGTGCGCTCTCTGTTACGGTTATATAAATGTAATGGTATTAAATTAAACCAACATGTATACTGACGTAAAACAGTGTCTTTAACATATCCTTTAAACTTCTCAGAGAATGTCTTCCTGAACGGAATTTTTCTTTTACTAGTTTTAGGCACTAAACTTGCTTACTTCCAAATTATTGCAGCTCTATTCCTGTCAAAAATGGCCCGGCTCTGAACACTATGGGACTTAACATCTGTGGTTATCAGTCCCCTAGAACTTAGAACTACTTAAACCTAGCTAACCTAAGGACATCACACACATCCATGCCCGAGGCAGGATTCGAACCTGCGACGGTAGCGGTCACGCGGTTCCAGACTGATGCGCCTAGAACCGTACGGCCATACCGGCCGGCACTATTCCTGTATTTTCTGTTACTTTTATTAGTAAATCGCAGATTATACCTTGATTCAGTACAACAACTAAAGTACAGAGACGTGTCAATCACTGGTGTGAGATTATATACATGTGTGGTGTGTGTTCTTTTCCGACATCCCCAAAAGAACAGACGCAGCTGATTCACGTAACTGATTCCTCTCGATGGACAATGAATCCGCCACCAACAGTGGAGATGCACAATTACACTCCTCCTGCGGGAATCTCAAGTTAGCGAGCATGAGGGCCGTGGACGGGAACTGTGGATATTTGGCGATAGGTGGTACTGCGAATCGGCCGAGAGGAGTGCAGAGACAGTCCGTGCAGCTGCGGTAAACTCTGTGTCCGGATGGCGTAGTGGTTAATGTATCTGCCTCCTAAGCAGGAGATCTTGGGTCATAGTCCTGGTCTGGCACACATTTTGACTCGTCGCCGCTGTTTACGTGTAAAGTCTCGATGCAGATGACATCAATAATTACTGCCTTTTCTTTTCATTTCTCCAGCCTCCACGTTCAGTTTACATAAAAGTGCTGTGAGTGTTGTTAGCGTTTGACAACTGAAGATTCACTGGAGCCCTAAGCGGCAGGAAAGCCGTTCGTACCTCAACATCATTGTATCTTAAGATTAATATTTAATTTTAATTTTTGCTGCTTAATTTACGAAATTTTTACTATATTTCTGCGTCCCAAACGTTAGTAAAATATCAAGACACTTGAATAATCGCAAAATAATTAAACAGTACCAAAACCCGTGAATGAAATGATATAAGCTAAGTTGACTTTATCAAGAAATACTTTTGAAATTGCATATAACTTCAATTCATCCCTCTGAAAACAAGAGAACACAAACACAGCATATCAGCTTTAGGAAGTATGAGTTTCTGTTCCTGGCTGTTCTTATGATACCGAGAGAGGTGGCGCAGTGGTTAGCGCGCTGGAGTTTCCAGAGGGCGACCGTTCAAATCCCCACCAGCCATCCAGATTTTCCGTAAACCGCTCCGATAAATGCCAGGAAGGTACCTTTGAAAGGGCTCGACAGATTTCGTTACCTAATTTTGAATATGCCCGAGCCTTATTCGGTTATTTGTTGTTGTGATTGGCTCCTGGTTTAACACACAACAATTTTGCACGAAGTCTGAAGACGTAGTTATTGATGCAGTTCACTGGACTTAGCTACTCACAAAAATTTATTTAACTGAAGTACTTTATCTTAGAAAGGCGACCACGTCGAAAAATTCTGACATATGTGGCTCTGATGTAACAAGAATTGAGTAACTGGTTTCTTTTGAGTCGCAAATTTTACTTTCACGGTTGTGTAGGAGTTCTCAACTACTGTTATGATGGCTTATATGAACCTTACGAAATGCCAGTAGTGCATCCCATACGTTTCTTATTTAATACGTTCATAAACTATTTTGCTTCGAAGTGTGGGGAAAAAAAATTCACATTATTACGCAGATATAGGACGTTTTCCTGCAGCTCATCATGTCCATTACTGTTTGCTATTTATTTCTTATTCTTAAAAATAAACTTTATTCTTCAGCAAATGTCTATAGGTAGCAAGAAAATCGTAACTGCACAGTCCTGTAACGTGCTGTTTCATGCATCTTTCACTCCTTAAGAGACCAATGAAATTAAAAATTTGGTTTCCTCTTTTTGTTATTGCTACAATTTATTACGTTGCATACGGTGCCTTTGGTACAGGCCATGCTACAAACCAACATCAAGTAGACTGTTCACATTAATCTGACACCGTTCTTATGGATTACAGTTTATAGCCCGCTTGGTGCGCTGTTACCAGAGTCTACAACAAAACTGTGTAGGAGTGGCGCGACTGTTCGTGAAAGGCTGTGGTACAGCCATTCTGTTTCGTAAGCGATCGAAGACGTATTTTCGTTAACAACAGAGATCATCAAAATTTTGTACAGAATTTTGTGGAAATTCATCGCTCAGGATATTAGTAGGTACGAAATACGAAATAATTTCTGCTTACATGACGACACTGGATGTTGGTACATTTTCCCACAAACAGCCTTAGATCGAAGTTACTGGGGGTGTTCTCACAGATCACGGGGGAGCCGAAGGCTGTTACTTGTAAGTGTCGACTGCGAAATGTTTGCGACCTTCATGTAAAAACATAATGAACGAGCCTACATAAATGCGTTAGTGATATTACTTACGTTCTCTTCCAGTGGATGACGCAAATGTCATCAACGAACTGTTCTTGTGAATTACGTTGCAAAACACCTCGACCTCGAAGGGTAAGGCCTTCTGGCACGTGCTTACGAATCCTAATCCTGTGAGGTGGAACGTAATGCTTCAGTTAGGCCCTCCAGATAAGGCTGAGGGATTGGGATAGTGGCTCGCACAAAAACCTACTTCATGAGCCAACAAACATTTTCGCTGCCGCAAGTTGCGGGCGAAGGGTGAAAGGGCTTCGCATTTTCAGCTCCACGGCCGTGATAAGAGAATTTACGAGCCAAGATAGAATTAAATAATGAGATCTCAGGTGCGGCCACTCTCAACGCCCCGTAAATTTTTTTCGCGGAGCGTGGGGGAGGAGAATTGCGGAGTGATATTCATGTTTGTGGAGATTCTGTCTCACGGCGAACACAGTTGTGAGGAAGATCAACGTCTGAGTGAATGGACACTGGAATCCTAAAAAACAGTGTTTCTTTCTACCCTGTACAGTCCTCTGTTCATGACTTAAGAAATGTCGCCAACTAAACTTTGAGAAGGGGAGATGGGTTTTTCAATTAGTTGAGGTATAAGTATGGTATTTAATATAACCGCCTTATCATCTAGACAACTGTCATTAATCACTAATGGCGATTGCCAGGATAGCGGGTGGATTCCTTCTCCATCCTTCCTAATCTCGAACTTGTACCTAATAAGCATGTTACATATTTTTCAGTAAAACAATTAAAAGGACATTTATTCAAATTAACAAATTTTTTCCACGGAAAACTGATTACGTGACTTAAGTGTCGTGCTAAGTGTAAGTGTGACTGTAGTTCTTAGTTATTTATGGTACTGAGATTGGAGTAACGAAAATTATGTATATATGTAGGACGAAGAAAAAGTTTATTATTTTAGTATTTTTATTTTGGGACACATCTGAGCATTCGTGATCAGGTTATCTTGAATTACATAGGAATTAATTAATGTTATAAACAAATGTACTTATTATTAGTAAGATGTTTGTAAGGAAACTCATTTAGTATTTTAGTGTGAGTTAGTTTATCTGTCTGTCACTCCGAAATTCACATGCCATTAATTTCAATACCCGACGATTTTTGTTTATGGGGCATAGTTTTGATTATACTTTTTGACAAGTGCTCCTTTCCTGTCACAGTGATAACGTATTTTCAATTAAAGTTTCAAACTAACAAATATCAATTGTTTTGCACCTGAGGAGTGGGAGAGGTTCTCTGATAAGAAATATTTAAAAGAACTTATTTATTGTGCAGAAAAACATAGACGAATAATTTTAAAATAACAACTTGCTCATGTACTTTAAGCAACACGTTCGCTTCCTTTCATTACCAAATCATGACAGTTTCAATTTGAATTTAAGTAAAATTTGCAATAAAACAAAACATCCAAAATTTAAGTAAACTTTACAATAAATAAAAAACGCCACACAATGAAAATCTTCAATGGTTTCTTTAACTTTAAAATCTCGTAGGTAAAACCTTACCATAAATTAAAAAAACCAAAATATTCTGAAGTTATCAAGAAATTTAAGTCATTTGAAAGCTAAGCATGAAATAGCTAGCAGGCTACTTCTTTTCAGAATAAGTGAAAATCAGGCTCCTTGTTTCCGGACCGGCCTTTGTGGCCGAGCGGTTCTAGGCGCTGCAGTCCGGACCCGTGCTGCTGCTACGGTCGTAGGTTCGAATCCTCTCCCGGGCATGGATGTGTGTGATGTCGTTAGGTTGGTTAGGTTTAAGTAGTTCTAAGTCTAGGGGACTGATGACCTCAGATGTTGAATCCCATTGTGCTCAGAGCCGTCTGAACCATTTGAACGTTGTTTCCGAAAGATACCCGGTTTGCGTAGCTACATTCATTCTATATTGGACGTTCGCCAAGTTTCACTTATACAAGCCACCTCTATGGCGTCCAGTTTTGTCGTACATCAATTTTAGTAACACAAATTCAGCACATTGTAATAGCTTCTGTAAACTTGGCGTAATTAGCAGATTTCAAGCAAGGAATTTATGTTACTAAGAAAGTTTCTTATTTAACAATATAAGCAGCTAGACAGGTTAACTAACAAAATTTCCAAGTAGATTTAAATATGGATAAACATCACCTAAATAAATTGATGCACTGCACTTTGAAAATTTAAGGAAAGTTATTTACGTCACGTTAATACGCGAACAATAAAACTAAATCTACATCTACATCTTCATTTATACTCCGCAAGCCACCCTACGGAGTGTGGCGGAGGGCACTTTACGTGCCACTGTCATTACCTCCAGATTCTGTTCCAGTCGCGTATGGTTCGCGGGAAGAACGACTCTCTGAAAGCCTCCGTGCGCGCTCTAATCTCTCTAATTTTACATTCGTGATCTCCTCGGGAGGTATAAGTAGGGGGAAGCAATATATTCGACACCTCATCCAGAAACGCACCCTCTCGAAAACTGGCGAGCAAGCTACACCGCGATGCAGAGCGCCTCTCTTGCAGAGTCTGCCACTTGAGTTTGCTAAACATCTCCGTAACGCTATCACGGTTACCAAATAATCCTGTGACGAAACGCGCCGCTCTTCTTTGGATCTTCTCTATCTCTTCCGTCAACCCGATCTGGTACGGATCCCACACTGATGAGCAATACTCAAGTATAGGTCGAACGAGTGTTTTGTAAGCCACCTCCTTTGTTGATGGACTACATTTTCTAAGGACTCTCCCAATGAATCTCAACCTAGTACCCGCCTTACCAACAATTAATTTTATATGATCATTCCACTTCAAATCGTGCCTCACGCATACTCCCAGATATTTTACAGAAGTAACTGCTACCAGTGTTTGTTCCGCTATCATGTAATCATACAATAAAGGATCCTTCTTTCTATGTATTCGCAATACATTACATTTGTCTATGTTAAGGGTCAGTTGCCACTCCCTGCACCAAGTGCCTATCCGCTGCAGATCTTCCTGCATTTCGCTACAATTTTCTAATGCTGCAACTTCTCTGTATACTACAGCATCATCCGCGAAAAGCCGCATGGAACTTCCGACACTATCTACTAGGTCATCTATATATATTGTGAAAAGTAATGGTCCCACAACACTCCCCTGTGGCACGCCAGAGGTCACTTTAACGTCTGTAGACGTCTCTCCATTGATAATAACATGCTGTGTTCTGTTTGCTAAACATTCTTCAATCCAGCCACACAGCT
Source organism: Schistocerca cancellata (assembly GCF_023864275.1). Lineage (NCBI taxonomy): Eukaryota > Metazoa > Arthropoda > Insecta > Orthoptera > Acrididae > Schistocerca > Schistocerca cancellata. The sequence goes on from NC_064627.1 coordinate 766,809,847, forward strand.
GGTCTGATATTCCGTAGGCTCTTACTTTGTTTATCAGGCGACAGTGCGGAACTGTATCGAACGCCTTCCGGAAGTCAAGGAAAATAGCATCTATTTGGGAGCCTGTAAGTGTGGTAATCAGGATGGCGAACTGCACACAGTTTCACTTTAACAGATATGTAGAGCGCTCACCTATAACAAAATTGTCTCTGCGTCCTTCATCGTTAGTGCTGTAATTCAATTCCCGTATACGTTGGCCACATTTAGGTGCCTATCCAAGTCTGACTGCGTTCCATACGCTATCGGCAGTAACTCGTTCCAGACGCTATATCTGGAACGGCGAATTCAGTAGGAAAGAAACAGCAACTGCATTTGCCGAAGCGCACTCCACACTTGGAAGTAAGGCAAGCTGACACAATCGCAGAGTGCAGTCTCCGAGACATCGTGTACTCTGCACAGCCTGGCAGAATAATCCAACGCCGGTACATACGACCGCCAGTCCGCAGCCGACGCAACACACGGCACGTTCGTTGCATGGAGGCTCCAAAATTCTCTCCGCAAGGAAGTACTACACTACTGTCCATTAAAATTGCTACACCAAGAAGAATTTCAGATGATAAACGGGTATTCATTGACAAATATATTATACTAGAACTGACATGTGATTACATTGTCACGCAATTTAGGTGCGTAGATCCTGAGAAACCACTACCCAGAACAACCACCTCTGGCCGTAATAACGGCCTTGATACGCCTGGGCATTAAATCAGACAGAGCTTGGATGGCGTGTACAGGTACAGCGGCCCATGCAGCTTCAACACGATACCACAGTTCATCAAAAGTAGTGACTGGCGTATTGTGACGAGCCAGTTGCTCGGCAACCATTGACCAGATGTTTTCAATTGGTGAGAGATCTGGAGAATGTGCTGGCCAGGGCAGCAGTCGAACATTTTCTGTATCCAGAAAGGCCCATACAGCACCTGCAACATGCGGTCTTGCATTATCCTGCTGAAATGTAGGGTTTCGCAGGGATCGAATGAAGGGTAGAGGCACAGGTCGTAACACATCTGAAGGGTAACGTCCACAGTTCAAAGTGCCGTCAATTCGAACAAGAGGTAACCGAGACGTGTAACCAGTGGCACCCCATACCATCACGCCGGGTGATACGCCAGTATGGCGATGACGAATACACGCTTCCAATGTGCGATCACCGTGATGTCGCCAAACACGGATGCGACCATCATGATACTGTAAACAGAACCTGGATTCATCCGAAAAAATGACGTTTTGCCATTTGTGCACCCGGGTTCGTGGTTGAGTACACCATCGCAGGTGCTCCTGTCTGTGATGCAGTGTCAAGAGTAACCGCAGCCATGGTCTCCGAACTTTTAGTCCATGCTGCTACAAACGTCGTCGAACTGTTTGTGCAGATGGTTGTTGTCTTGCAAACGTCCCCATCTGTTGACTCAGGGATCGAGATGTGGCTGCAAGATCCGTTACAGGCATTCGGATAGGATGCCTGTCATCTCTACTGCTAGTGATATGAGGCCGTTGGGATACAGCACGGCGTTCCATATTACCCTCCTGAAGCCACCGATTCCCTATTCTGCTAACAGTCATTGGATCTCGACCAACGCGAGCAGCAATGTCGCGATACGATAAACCGCAATCGCGATAGGCTACAATCCGACCTTTATAAAAGTCGGAAACGTGATGGTACGCATTTCTCCTCCTTACACGAGGCATCACAACAACGTTTCACCTGGCAACGCCGGTCAACTGCTGTTTGTGTATGAGAAATCGGTTGGAAACTTTCCTCATGTCAGCACTTTGTAGGTGTCGCCACCGTCGCAACCTTGTGTGAATGCTCTGAAAAGCTAATCATTTGCACACCACAGCATCTTCTTCCTGTCGGTTAAATTTCACGTCTGTAGCACGTCATCTTCGTGGTATAGCAATTTTAATGGCCAGTAGTGTAGCTCTCCAGTTTCCCTCACACATCAGCGTAACCGTGATTGGTCTTTTTAAAACTAGCAGCACCAGAACAATCAGAGATTCGATTTAGTGTGAGATATCGAATGAAGATAACCACCGAAGCAAGGTCGATTGCGCAACGGCTCATAGATGTTATCAGTCAATGCTAAAACACAACTATTATTGGCTAAACCGGTTTAGAAAGCTACGTCATTCTCAGAAGCACTGTAAAACGAGAAACAATATACAAAAAGATACTTGGCAGCTTTACCATAATAAACACTTTAATGTACCACATAAAGTACGTAGGAAGTCTTTTTAGTAATAAGAAGAGAACAGATATATAAATAGATGCCCGTTTATCAACAGCAAACAAGACACTTTTTAGTTTCATCAAAATTCTTAGAAAAAGATCACTTAGCCGTAACTTCAAAATCCGCTTATATCAATCGACCATTATACCTGGGATGTTATATCGATGTGAAACATTAATATTTAGAAATAAAGATGAAGAAAAACCGTTAATATTCGAATGAAAAGTACTAAGGAAAATTTTTGGACCTGTATACGACGAAAATAACATGGAATGTAGAATAAGAAGAAAGAAGAATTAAGAGGGCTGTAGAAACACCGTAACATCGTCGCTCAAGAGGAGAAGGTTGAATTGGGCAGGCCATATAGCAAGAATGACAGAGAATAGACTACCTAGAATGGCATTCAGCAGAGCAATAGATGGAACGAGTGGAAGAGGGAGACCCCCGAATCAGATGGCGGGATAACGTTCGGGAGGACACAACTAGAATGAACAGCAACAGCAACTGGACAAACAGCGCATTGGACAGCCAGAAGTGGAAGAGGCTCATAGAGCAGGCGTGTGATCGATAAGGCCCTTGCCACATGTAAAGTAAAAAAAAAGTAAGTACCACATAAATTAAAAGTGATGCCATGAAAGTTTTGTGTGTGTGTGTGTGTGTGTGTGTGTGTGTGTGTGTGTGTGGTTTGCCACCGGGGGGTAGTGTGCAGTGGTATGACGTTTCTACAAAAATGTTGTTGCTTATTAAGTCTAAACATTAAAGTCGTTAGTCAGATTATCATGAAACAATACACTGCTAATTCTTAATCCTAAGGGAGAACGACATAGTTCTCCTTCGTCAATAAACGAGTCTATAATCGTTACAAGAGGAGCGAGATCAATGTTCATTACCTTCACTGAATACTAAGTAAATAATTGTTTAGTTTGGCCACTTTGCAAAACGATATGACATCACAGTGAGAACAACAAACGTAAGTATTCAACAGGCTGTATTTGTTACTGATGGGTCGGCTGACCGTGGAAAAGTTGTAGGATAATTAAAGGATCTTGGAATTTAGGTCAAGTCTGCTTATAATTGATGGACACAGTCACAAGAAGTTGAGACTGAGCAACGTTCTCTAAAATCTAAACTCAAAATCACGCTAACACTGTGGGGAGTTACTAAATGACACAGATGACTTAAAGGATAAATGCAGCAAGATATCCTTATCTGGGCATCTTGCTAATTAAAAGTCAGTGAGGCAAAATCACAAACTAAAAGTCAAATCAGCAACTCAGACGGTGTGCCAGAACAAGCAAGTAGCGAGCTGTTTAGAGTATAGATAGCGCTACTGCGGACTGCAACACCTACATTTCCCCAATATCAGCAGTGAGCCCATCAGCACCAGACGGCGACCAAGGACTAATAGCCACGAATCGTAGTCCTCCCTCCTTAACTCGCTACCTTCCAAAAAAAACTCTACATTGGTGGCATGACAAAATCGTGCTGTCAATGTGATGGGTTAGGCCCGTATTCGTTGGAGTGGGCTACGAACTGTATTTACCCCAACTCATGCTATAACGAACACTAACATTAATGGGAGTTAAAATAATACTCATTTATTGTTACGTCTCAGTTGCCTATTTTAATTAGATTAGAGTACTCTGATATGTGGTTGTGAGCAGACAAGGCGGGTTGCTGACGCAACTGCTTCGATCTTAAGATGATCCATAGCGATCGAAACGTGTTATCTAACTGAAAATATGCAGCTAAGACGGAACTATAAATAAGAATTATGGTAATTATCTGAAAAGTTACTGAATCTCTCAAGACGATGATGTCGGCTGTACTATTAATAGGAGTGTTTTAAAGACTAAAGACGAGAATCATATTCCTTAAGTGGCTCAGGGATCGCTTGAAGTTTCCATTACCCTTAACCCAGTACAAAGTAAGTCCCGCATGAGAAGATTTATCATAAAAGATCTTACCATGATAACGTTTGTAGTAGCACTGGCAAATATCTGAGTTCTGAAAACATAGTTCCGGCCTACTTCATTCTTTGATTTAATGGCCAGAGGTTAAAGACACAGAGGAAAGTCGAGACTTAAAGTGTATAATTCTTGTGGAGTATGCTGCATTGGTGTAGTTCAAGGGATATCGAGTAAAGTGATAGAACTTTTGAGATACACTTTAAGGAGCAGGTTAGAAACCCGGGGTCCAAATCAGCCTTAATTATCCATATCCAGGAAACTGGACATACAATTACGGATCTCTCCTCTAATCTTCAGACACTTCATATAGAAAGCAAGGGCAATAAACTTAATGTTTTCGAATAGCTGGAAATTTATCACTCATTGAAAAAGATTCCCGATGTAAAATTTACTCTACGGATGGATTTACGCCATAGATACCTTTTCGCTAATATTGGTTGTATAAACAAGTATTTTTTTGGTTCCTAAAAGTATAATCTTTATGCAATGACTCAATATACCGGTATGTTAATACCCTTGCTTCTTGAAGGATTAGTTAAGCAGCGTTGTGCAGCCACTTTCTTTCCAGCCTTCTCATCGGTACACACGACTCGGCTCTTCTGTAACTTTGCCCATTCGCAATTTCCCACGCGGTCTCATGACAGCGTTCTGTCAATTGACCTCATTTTGATAGCGTACAGATAGCCTAAAGATAAGGTATGTGTTCAGTCTAACTTCTCTCATATATGGTTCCTACTTGAAGCTAGGGTACATTTATTTGTCTTTGTTTATTCGGATATTGTTATGGAACCTACGGTTTTTCTGATTTCTTCCATGCTTCCTACTTATTGAGATATGACCTTTTTTTGTAGGTTCCTTTTCGGGCCCATTCATTTTAATTTGAACCACTATTTTAAAGCCAGTTACTTAGATTTATTGCTTTAACGACGAATGATTGGACTTGGCTATTATTACTTATCATGTAAAGTACAATTATTTGGAAGGTGGTTGGTTGGTTTTGGGGAAGGAGACCAGACAGCGTGGTCATCGGTCTCATCGGATTAGGGAAGGATGGGGAAGGAAGTCGGCCGTGCCCTTTCAGAGGAACCATCCCGGCATTTGCCTGGAGTGATTTAGGGAAATCACGGAAAACCTAAATCAGGATGGCCGGACTCGGGATTGAACCGTCGTCCTTCCGAATGCGAGTCCAGTGTCTAATATTTGGAAGATGGTGTAAGTACACTATTCTTAGCGGGCTTATGTGATTATGATCACTTATTTTCAAAAATTGATTATTCGGAAAGATAAATATGTTATTCCTCTAATGTACAGCCCACCTGATGATCCATTTTAAGAATACGAAACCAGTCGTTACCTTTCAAAAATGGTTCAAATGGCTCTGAGCACTATGGGACTCAACTGCTGTGGTCATAAGTCCCCTAGAACTTAGAACTACTTAAACCTAACTAACCTAAGGACATCACACACATCCATGCCCGAGGCAGGATTCGAACCTGCGACCGTAGCGGTCGTGCGGTTCCAAACTGTAGCGCCTTTAACCGCTCGGCCACTCCGGCCGGCCGTTACCTTTCAGTAAAGGACTTAAACAGCCTGAGCTGAATACTTTCATTCAAAATGCAGAGTTGCGGCTGTTTTTGCCATTATTTTACGGTTACGTGCACATCACTGTTGAGTAGGTACTTTTCCGTTACTTTACTTTCGCTTTATTTGGTGTCCTTTGTGTGTTCTGTTAAAGTTCTGTTTAGGTAACATGAACTGTGGCAGCCCAGCACAACCGTTACTACTGATTTTTTAGACCCTCATGGACATATAGATTAATGAATGCGTATTCAGACTAAAATCCTTGTGTTTCGTTAAGACGGACGTAGTGAATTCCTAATTTCTTATTAACCAAGCTGCACGTGGAGACTTGAAAATTACTGCATAAAACGTAACCAATTCTGTGTTTGACGTGACTAAGAAGAATCCTTCAAACATATTAATGCACATGTCTAAAAAAATCGCCTTGGTATGTTGCGGAGGTCTTCAGCGTCTCATTTATCTGCACACGTTTGTCTTTGGTCAAAGTTATGGACATTTTATAATCTTGCCGTAGTATACATCCTACGCCATATGAGGTCAGAAACGTTCTAATGTTCAAATGTGTGTGAATTCCTAAGGGACAAAACTGGTTAGATCATCGGGCAGAAGGGGCCGTTCAGTCCCTGACATGGTGCCTCCAATCGCGCCACTCCGCGCGGCTATGAAGTCATCTATACAAATGGTTCAAATGGCTCTGAGCACTACGGGACTTAACATCTATGGTCATCAGTCCCCTAGAACTTAGAACTACTGAAACCTAACTAACCTAAGGACATCACACAACACCCAGTCATCACGAGGCAGGGAAAATCCCTGACCCCTCCGGGAATCGAACCCGGGACCCCGGGCGTGGGAAGCGAGAACGCTACCACACGACCACGAGCTACGGACAGTCATCTATACAGAACAGTTCAAAAGAACGTATTCATGAAGTTAGCTATAGGTGGCTTGTGATAGGGTATTTAGCTCCTGCTCGAACGACATCGGCAAAACGCTGCGAAACATGTGCCAGATCAAAGCGACCAACACTTAAGAAGTGGCGCTAAGCAGGCACACCAACCGCAAGTGTCCGGCCACCACTATACAATGCGGGATTGACCATGTCACGAGAGATGGAGCCGCCGGTGTAAAAGATGGCGGGGACTGTCGTGTTGCCAGTAGAGCAGCAGTAACATCAGGCTGGGTCGTTTAGAAGAGCTCGGTCGCTGCGAACGTCGACTAGAATTGGATATGACCTGAGTAACAAGTCCTTAAGGGACATGTCGATCTTTCTGAGGCTGCTCAAGCGGACTGTTTGTCAAGAGGAAAAGCGAAGGAATGAGTATAGTTGAAGCATTACCAGGAAGACGCCTTCTACTGGCGAACAGGGACCGTCGAGCATCTCCGAGAATGGTAGTAAAAAGTTGCAATAAATCAGTCACAGGAATCACTTGTGAGTTGCAAAGTGCTACCATCAGTCCAGCTAACACAACGATTGTGTCTAAGGAGTTAAAAAGAATTGGATGGGGTTGTGGAGCTCTGAAGTCAAAGCTAAATGATGTTTGAGGTAGTGTTAAGAGCGACGCCACTGAACGGTGGATGACTGGAGACAAGTGATTTCGAGAGGTGGATTACGCCATAGCCTATGGCAACCCGATGGAAGGGTTTCGGTGTAGCGAATGACTGAAGAACGGTTCTTGACATCATGTGTCGTGCCAACAGTGCAGTACGGAGCAGGTTGTGTTACGATAGTGGAATGTTTTTCGTACTTAGGATGAGATTCCCTGATTACGTTTCAGGATATGCCAAATACACAAGGATATTAATACATTTTACAGCATTGTGAACACTGTACAATAGACGAACAGCTGGGAGACGATGGTTGTTTGGTTCAAAATGATTGTTGTTGTTGTTGTTTCGGGGAGAAGACCAGACAGCGAGGTCATCGGTCTCATCGGATTAGGGAAGGACGGGGAAGGAAGTCGGCCGTGCCCTTTCAAAGGAACCATCCCGGCATTTGCCTAGAGCGATTTAGGGAAATCACGGAAAACCTAAATCAGGATGGCCGGACGCGAGATTGAACCGTCGTCCTCCCGAATGCGAGTCCAGTGTGCTAGCCGCTGCGCCACCTCGCTCGGTTTCAAAATGATTCAAATGGCTCTAAGCACTATGGGACTTAACATCTGAGGTCATCAGTCCCCTAGACTTAGAACTACTTAAACCTAACTAACCTAAAGACATCACACACATCCATTCCCGAGGCAGGATTCGAAGATGCGGCCGTAGCAGCAGCGCGATTCCGGACTGGAGTGCCTAGAACCACTCGGTTGCAGCGGCCGGCGATGATTGATTGCATCAGCCTGACATTGTACCCTGTCACCAAGCAGCGTCTGACAGGCAATGGGTTGTAGACGATGACATTCTTGACACAGACTGATTTGCGCAAAGACCCTAGCTGTATCCAATGGAACACTTTCGGTATGAGAACATCGACTTCGATCTGACCCAACCATCCACCATCACTAGCTTCTACGAGGTTTGCTCTTGAGTAAGAGGACGCATCCATTCCTCCACCGACATTCAAAGTGTCCCCGACAGAATTCAAACAGTCGAAAGGACGAAAGGTGAACATACCTCATATTAGTAGCTACTAAAATCTGTCCTAATACTTTTGATTAGATAGTGTATTTCGTACATTAATTTAATTGAGCACATTCTACAGATGCCCTCTGAGTTTTCGTTGTCTTCACGATATTTCCTTACTGTAATAATAATAATAATAATAATACTTTCTTGTGGCTCAGAGGTCTGGTGCAGTCTTTCAATTAGACGTCGCCTCGGTGTCGTGTCTCTCCCTAAATACCCCAGTAATCTTACTGGGGAAAGAGGACTACAGGTTAACCTGCAATCCGAATCACTTGTTGTCCCTGGAGGTTGTTCACATCATTCGGTAGTGGAGGTTAAGTTAAAGGCAGACTGAAATATTTCGTGGTCCGACAGGGATTCGACCCCTCAACTTTTCGCTTTCCAAGATCGTTCTTACGAAACGTTCGCCAGCCAGGTTCCAAACAACCATCTCCAGTACTGTGGCATGTTTCATGTACTGTACATTTATATTGCTGCGAAACTCTAGTGCAGAAGAGAAAGTAAATCATGGACACTTAATGAACAGTAGGTTACTATATAAATCATCGACACCTGAAGAGCGGTAGGCTACTATAGAACTCCAGCTCTGAGATGCGACTTGACGTTGACTAACGAGGTCCACAGCAGGGAAGGTCACGCAGCACTCACCGGCTACGTTATACGCCTGCGGTTGATGGCAGCGCGCATACGTTTACCACCGTCGTGCGGCCTTCCTCGCTGCTAAACTTGTCCGTTCGCGAACGCAGCCCAGCTGTCACAATATTTCGTGGCGGCAGAGGGAGCGGCGATGACGTGTTGATGGCCGCTGCGGCTGGGCCGTCCGTCCACGCTGAAGGATTGCGGCCTCGCGTGTTGTGTGCCGTGCTGTGCCGTGGGTTGTAGGCTGGCAGGCGCTGACTGGTGACTACAGGAAGTCATCAGATCGGCTATTGAAAATAGTGTCAACAGGCCGGAGGTTATCACTAATTCATTGCAGTTCCTTTTTATTTCTGTCGGGAAAGACAGTGGAATACTTTGTCAACATGTTTCAAGAACAACGTCTGTCATATTTCGTCGACGCATGACACTAAATCCAATGGCACGGATTAACCATATTCAACAAGAACTGAAGCAAAAGCATATTTATCGGTACTGCAGCCAGACAGCGCTATTCTCACTATTATACCATTTCTACAGCCTAGTTTGCCAACAGTCTGAGTTGAACGCCATTTGTCAGTACTTGAGACCTTCACTATTACTTCCCTACTATTTGCACATATTTGCACAGTGTGTCCCAGTTGAGTTAGGACTGCTTTTGTGAAATTCCAGACTTTCATGTTATCCCGTGGCTAATTGTGGCTTACGATCCTTGAAGTATCCACAACAGTCGCGTAGAGGGCCAAAGAACTAGAATCGCTGCAGCAGGCGTCCTGAACGCTAATGTAACAGTACGTGTCTGACATTCGTCGGAAAGTGATCTTGGAGCAATTTATTTGAGTCCTCCACCGTAAGTGAGTGAGAATTCATCAAATTCGATCCGAATACCGGGAGGCAGGCTCCTGGATACACTTCCACGCAAAAGCCGCAGCCCACAAACCGAAGATCGTATGCGAGTTATCGGCTATCAAACGGATCGCAGTCCCGTATCACCCTCCGTATTGTCTGGATTTGCCCCTAGCCAATTTCTGGTTATGCCCAAATTGAAATTGGCAATGAAAGGACACTCTTACAGTACAATTAACGACAGTCAAGAAAAGTGTACTGCAGTGCTAAATGCTATTCCAAAAAGGGCTTACAGTGACTGTTTCAAATAACTTTTTAAAATCATTTCATCTCTGTGTTGATTCAGGAGGAGACTATTTTGAATGAATATAGTGACTTTAGGATTTAATCCGTGGGTTTTACTCTTCACAGCCATATATCTAACGCAACTGGGACACACTGTGTATTAAGAGGTATTAATAACGGGATCAATCATTTATGACAAACAACGTTTCTGTGTTGAGCACCGGTGTATTGACAGATTTTGTATTTTCCTGAGTTTTGCTGATTTGTAGCAGAATTATATCTCTTACCTTGGCTTCTTGTTTTTAGTGAGCAGTCATCATATCCGACGGTTATCCTAGAACACCTCTAGGCAAGCACACGTACAGTTGCAGTGATACAAACGGTGGTACCGTGCATTTTGACATACAGGAGGGACCACTAAGGGGCATCAAGAATTTGTGACGAGCCAAGAGTCGATCATTGATGGACTGTTGTGTAAGGCAACTGTTAACGAATAGCTGGAAATTCAGATAAGAGTGTAGATACGGTTAAGACTTATAATTCACGAAGCTACTGCCATAAGTAGGTAGTCACACGAAAATACTAGATTTTTTTTTTCAATCGAGTGTACAAGTCGCTTCGCAATCACTAGATTGTCTGAAGTAACGCGTAATCCAACGAACTAATTTTTCACGATAGTGTGACGGCTGTTCATATACAACGATTACACTGGGAATATTCGAAGGCTGTTAGATGCCCCTGAGCCTTCAACAGGTACTGTGAGCAGTTCACTCGCAGTCTGTGTTAAGGAATACAGTTGGGTTACACACGTTGTTGACGATACAGATTTGACAATCTCGCCCCAACCGCCATCTCTTCACTTTATGAAGAAACTTCACTGGGTCCTACATAACTTGTGGTGCTTAACTTCTGTTTTCATATTCGTAGTACTCTTCACGTTTGAAGTTACATACAAAAGCTAAAAATATTGAAATATAAAGACAATGATATACAACTCTGAACAGACTGAAAAATTAGCCAACCAGTTGCAAATAAAGGGTCATTATCCCTTGACCATGGTTTTGATATTTGTAAAAACATCTTCTTCAAAAGTGCGGCTTTGTACATTACATGATGCGTCAGAGACTAAGGCCAAGGCAGACATACGGTACATGTAACCTACGCAAATATTTTGTCTTGTGATGTAATAAGGCCAATACTTCTGAAGAAGATATTTTTACACATATCGAAACAATGGTCAAGGGATACTAAATCTATATTTGCAACTGGTTGGTTGATTTTACAATCTATTCTGAATTACACAGTAGCTGTTTCGCAGCCATGTTTACGATTTTTAAATATGTAATAAGTTTTGACTTTGTTTACCATAAGGAATGTGGGAATGAAACGTGTATAAGAACAGTGATCCTCCTTTTAAGAACAGTAACTCTGAAAGCAGAATGTGTATTTTTTTATTACTACCTGGGAAAGTGCTAAAACATATGGAGAACATAAATTACTATGTCACGTTCAAATTTTAAAAAAAATTACACATACATAAACATCCATCCCCATTCTCTTAACTAATTACAGTATCAGTGACTAGAATTTAAAAAAAAATGCCATCTGAATCCTAAATCTTAAATTCCATTTACAGGATTACACATTACAGAACGCTTAAGTTCACTTAACAAATGATTGATAATAATTGGTGATTCGTGCGGCTTTTCCGACACGTTACGTGTAAACTTCGTTTCCTTGTGTTAATCTAGCATAACTTTTCTAGTTATACCGTTGTTGCACATTATGTTTGAATGACTGATAGCCCTTTTCGGATAGGATCATTTTGGAGTCCTGGCACTGAGCGAGCGTGTCTAAGACCACCTATGAGTTGCAGTCACATGGAACCGAAAGCCTGCCACAACTTTACGATGGAATGGTTTCATTCAAAAGTAAGCACCACACATGTTAACATATTTGTCCCAGTGAGTGACGAGACGATCAACTCCTGTTTCATCGAATGAGGCCAGCCGCTGACGGAGGCAGAACCGCACCCACTCCTGTACTTGCCTGTCCCACTAAAACATACGTCCATGGACGTCTTTCTTCAGGTCGTCAAAGATGTGAAAAAATGGTTCAAATGGCTCTGAGCACTATGGGACTTAACATCTGAGGCCATCAATCCCCTAGAGCGTAGAACTACTTTAACCTAACGATCCTAAGGACATCAACACACCCATGCCCGAGGCAGGATTCGAACCTGCGACCGTAGCAGTCGCGCGCTCCCGGACTGAAGCGCCTAGAACCGCTCGGCTACCGTGACCGGCAAAGATATGAAAATCAGACTGTGAAAGATACAGTTTGCACGGTGGATGTTGCAGTGTTTCCCAACCAGTTCGCAGATTACTCTTCGTCCAATTGGCAGTGTGTGGGTGTACGTTATCGTGCAACAGGATAAACCGCAGTCAGTGTGCAGCGCTGTGAAGACACTATGCAGAAACAGCGACACGCCATAAAGTCAAAACGCCGAGGACCTCTATCGGATGAAATCATCCTGTTTCCCGTAACGGCCGCCACACTGGAAATCGGACGAAGGCTAGGCTTCATGTATTTTGTTGGGAAACCCTGCAGCATTCTCTGTACAGCGAGGGTCTTTCACAGTATGATTTTCACATATTTGACGACCTGAAAAAAGCAATGCGTAGACGTCGGTTCTAGTCGGTCAAGGAAGAACAATACTGGATGTGGTTGCGGATCCGTCAGGTGCCGAACGCGTTCTACAAAATACGAATTGTTCGTCTCGTTTCCCGGTGGGATAAATTGTTTAACTAGCTTGACGCGTGTGGCTTTTACGTTTGAATGGAGCCTTTCCCTGGTCACGTTGTGGCGAGTGATCTGTTTTCATTTGTTTGCCCCTTATAAGTACGGTTCAAGTGGCTCTGAGCGCTATGGGACTTAACATCTGAGTTCATCAGTCCCCTAGACTTAGAACTACTTAACCTAACTAACCTAATGACACCACAAACATCCATGCTCGAGGCAGGATTCGAACCTGCGACCATAGCAGCAGCGCAGTTCCGGACTGAAGCGCCTAGAACCGCTCGGCCACAGCGGCCGGCCTATAAGTACGAATACGCAAGAGAAACAGAATTTTCTCTCTGGTTAGAGATAGGAAATTTATTTTCCAGTTGATAATGCTGTTACGTAAAAATGTCAGTTATGGGTAGGAGACGTAATCCTGAAGAAAAATATTGAAGTGGCGTTTCAGTAGCTCGGCTGTCCATCTTCCATCGAATCAAATGCTTGGTGGTTGCCACATTCTGATGAGGCAGTAATGATCGCCCAGACGACCGGTGAAGAACATTCTGAGAACATAACAGCTCTCGGCATTACTGCTCGCGCCGGGAGCCGCCCCATCGCCCAAACCTACTGCTACGACTAAGCTTCCGAAAACACTGAATGATCTCGGCCTCGCGCAACACATGCGCACTCCCCACCTCGGCACGGGTCAGGCACCTCAGTAAAGAGGCGAGTTATAAACTCTCCTTAATGGCCTGTCATATACCGGCCATAATAGAGTTAGGGAGCAAGATTTATTATGCGAGCCACCGCCCGCACGGCCTCCGCACCGCTAAAATACAGTCTGAGGAGAAGGCAGCCGGAGACCAAGTTTCGGCCCACTACTGTCCGTAATAATGCCCCCCCCCCCCCCCCCGTGCCACTAGACGAGCACGAGACTCCCGGTATGTGCCCATTTCCAGCACGTGGCCTGTGTTAACCTGTCTGTCCATCAAGTAAACTGTCTAGTCGCCTATTCTTCTTCAAGGCTCTCTAACGGTCAGTCTTCTCAGATTTCCACACAAATGTTTTAGATTACAGACTAAATTGTGCGTGTCTCACTGTCATCGCAAAGAACGAGATTAAACTTATGGATAGGTACACTGCTTCCCTCAAACAATGGAAAAGTCACGGAAAACCACTTAGTTCGACAAGTTGTATGTCTGACGTGATAAAAATTAGTCTTATTATATAACACACAACACGAAATTAATAAAATTAATTAAATTTAAGAAAAGAATTTATGTTAAAAACTAGAACACATAGGAAATTTACGTCTACAAATACACTACATGATTACATTGCTGTTCACAGTTAAGTGTCACGCCCGCATCGGTAGCGTTCTCGCTTCCCACGCCCGGGTTCCCGGGTTCGATTCCCGGCGGGGTCAGGGATTTTCTCTGCCTCGTGATGGCTGGGTGTTGTGTGCTGTCCTTAGGTTAGTTAGGTTTAAGTAGTTCTAAGTTCTAGGGGAGTGATGACCATAGATGTGAAGTCCCATAGTGCTTAGAGCCAGTTAAGTGTCACGTAGAGGGTTCATCGAACCACCTTCAAGCTATTTCTCTACCGTTACATTCTTGAATAGAGCGCGGGAAACACGAACAGTTAAATCCATCCGTGCGGGCTCTGATTTATTTTACTATGGTTTCTATTTTTCCGTATGTAGGCGGGCGTCAATAAATATTTCCACACTCTGAGGAGAACGTTGGCAGCTGAAAATTCATTAGAAGATCCTGCCGCAATGAACGCCTTTGTTTTAACGATTACCACATCAATTCGGGTATCATGCCCTTAGCGGTCTCTTCCCTATTTCGCGACAGTGGACTTTCTCGACGTCCTCTGTCGATCCTTTCTGACGCGAACCTCACATCGCAAAGTAAGAAGTGGATGTGCAGGCGTGTTGTAGGCACTCTCTTTAGTTGACCTACTGCATTTTCTAAGGATTCTGCAATAAACCATAGTATTTAGTTTGCTTTACTCACAAAATTATTTATATGATCTTTCCAACTTTAGTTATTCGTAACTTTAATCCCTAAGTATTTAGCTTAATCTACAGGCTTTATATTTGTGCGCTTTTTTGTGTAAACGAAATTTAGTGGATTCCTTTCAATACTCATGTGGATGACTTCACTTGAGAGGGCTAATCAGATTGTCTCCTAAATCGTTTGTGTGGATCAGGAAGAGCTGAGGGCCTACAACACTTCCTTGAGGAACGCCAGATATTACTTCCGTTTAACTCAGCGACGTTCTGTTAATTAGTATCAACTGTGACTTGTTTGATAGGACAATACGTGTGAGTTAGACGCAGCTCAAATAATGTCAACGTTTAATATCATTTCTCGGAGAGGTAATACAGCGGATACGGCCACATATCACGTCTATAACGTTTGTATTCATGGGACAACACTATTCTCCCACAGTGCTGCCACAGTATGGCAAAGATCTGACGGTGACAACTGTGACAAAAATCATGGCATCCGTGATCATACCTAACAAGTTGTACATAATTTCTATCGAAAGACGATCGCTTCACGTTCCGAGTAGTTCCTAATTGTTTACAAAATACGGAAGATTGTGCTGTCGCCCGAAGAGCGAAACTGCAAAGCAAGGTTGACATCTCGCAACGAAAGTACAGAAGAGTATAGTTGCTGTATGCTGCACCGACAAATCAGAAAGTCCAACATAGTCTCGCCTCCTAGAGATTCTCTGCGCAACCGCAACGGCCCGTTTACTTACGGCTTAGCAGAGTAACACTCGGCCCATTTCGCAGTCAACGATCAAAATAAAATCATCGTCTTAGACAGGCTATCAGCGTATTAAATACTTCAGGCAGATTTCAACTGAATGTTATGCCCGTTATCCTTCGAATGCAGAATCTTGTAAATTTATATGTATTACGAGATACTCTAATACTCAGAGAGAGATGTAAGTACTCAGAAAATTCCCGTGGAAATGAATTGTACGAAATTAAGTAAATTTTCATATCTATACTGGATAAAATGACCTAATTTTTATAATTTGTTAAAGTTACCCGGAGCAAACCAATGAACAAACCGTTGTGCTGGCAAGTGTATTTTCGTACGGCACAACAAATACAATCACAGATCTCCTCCAGTTCTATGTCACAAACATTTGCTTCTGCATTTACATTTGAGAAGAAAATTATGGTACATGGCGGAGGGTACTTAGCACCAATAGCCTGGGTGGCCGAGCGGTTCTAGGCGCTACAGTCTGGAACCCCGCTACCATTACGGTCGCAGGTTCGAATCCTGCCTCGGGCGTGGATGTGTGTGATGTCCTTAGGTTAGTTAGGTTTAAGTAGTTCTAAGTTCTAGGGGACTGATGACCTAAGATGTTAAGTCCCATAGTGGTCAGAGCCATTTGAACAAATTTTTTTTCCGCCCCGTTTCATTCGCGTGTCGAGCGAGAGAAAAATCAGTTCCTGTACTGCTCTGTATGTCTCCTAATCTTTCTTAATTTGTTCTCTTGATTGCTGTACAAGATATTCGATGACGGTCGCACAATCTTCCTTGGATGCAAGTTCTTTAAATTTAACCAACAACGGTTTGCGAGAACGGCGTCATCTTCTAAGGATTTCCGTTGGAATTTCTGTCACACTTTCGTCTGGCTGTACTGATTTGCTATGATCCCAGAAGCACGCCTCTAAATTCGTTAGATATAAGAGGAAATATTTTTCCGTCAAGTGAGCCGTTATTGTGAAATCCGGTTACATAATTACCAAATCTTAACCAGTAATCAATAACGATGTCTTCCCGAGGAAGCTGCACACTCAGAATCTCACGGGGAAAGATATAGAGGTAGCTTTGACACTAATATGATATGGCACCAAATAAAGACGCAACTCTCGTTTGTCTTGGGTTAATGAGACTGGAATCCATATTTCATCTAAGACAGAATCACGTCGGCAGTCAGGCAGCATGCTAAGCTTGGAAATAGGTGGTCTATTGCCCAGTCCATGGTGTTATGTGCTTACTGCGAACGCTACCTCCTGCGACGAGCGATGAATAGATCCGTAGATCTCCTCTAGTTCCGAACAAGAAACATCTCCATCTCTGTTCCCATCGCATGTATACCACCTACGTGATGTCTTCCCTCCCAACACTGACAATAAACTTCTGGTGGCTACAGGAAAGTCAAAACTTGTTTGCGGTGTGGAGGTTGTCCCATTCCTTCCAGCTCATAGCGGAATATAATGGATATCAGCTCGTCGCAGCACTTTGGTGACCATATAGACCCGAAATGGATAGAAGTGTTTAGTCAGTCTGTGAAGAAAAGTCTATTAACTTACTATCCAGTCTCTCCTGGATGACTTAAAGACCTGTGTTCATTATTTAAATGCCCTTTGCAGCTGGCTGACCTCACTGTATAGCGAAAGCAACCGATTTCTTAACCTACTGTCTCTATGCCAATATCGTCACGTTTTTGCCCATTTTTTTAGGATTTTTAGTGAATTTCACTCAATTGATATTGTATTGTGCTTTTCGTTTCCGTTTAACTTTAAGAAAAGCACGCTGCACTCTGCAAAATTGTGTAACGTCTAGACTATTTAATAAAGAGAGCGCCATAGGAATGACGGAGTGATTTTTGTTGAAAATAAGCAAAATCATAACGACGTGTGCAGCTATAAGCGGGATGGTCAACCAGGTTCGAGAGAGAGTTACGAAATCGAAACTGGTCACCACC
This sequence comes from Schistocerca cancellata, assembly GCF_023864275.1. NCBI lineage: Eukaryota > Metazoa > Arthropoda > Insecta > Orthoptera > Acrididae > Schistocerca > Schistocerca cancellata. The sequence goes on from NC_064627.1 coordinate 766,827,578, forward strand.
ATGTTAGAAGCAGTGTTTCTTAACTCCGACACAGAGAAAGAGAAAATTATGCGAAGGTTACTCTGTATCGGGCACGGGCAACCTGTGGCGACTCGCGGGCCTGATTCACGTACATACTTACCTCATACGCTGCCATGTCACGTGATGCGACATCAGTCAAAACTACAGCGTCCGTGATGTAAATATTTACAGGGTAACGTACCGATATGAATGGCACCCACTCTCCGACACGACACGCCAGCAAAATATGCCCCAAAAAACGCGTTTCCGAGAATACGTTCATTTTACGTTCACCCCATCTTCAAATGTTTTCGTATATTTAAGCGTCGTGAACATTGTTTCTATAATTCCGTCGTGTTACATTAGCTGTCTTAAAAACTTCCGTTTCAAAGTTCTGCAACGCCACTAATAAAGAAATAATTAGAAACGTCTGGAGACGGGATGCCAGGCATCCTGAAGAGTCATGAAGAAATAAACGCCAACAAAAGCAACTGGTTGCAGTTAATTCGTCATACACTACCTCCTAGCTCAAATAGTTGCAGTGTTCTAATACGTCCACAATGGACAAAAATTATTTATTTATGTTAATACTAGATGCAAGAGAAATATAAAATACGACAATAATATTGACAATCCTACTCGACAAGCAGTTAGGAACAACTACCTGATTTTTGCCCACAGGCAGGTCACTAGACTGAAACTTAGTGTATTAAAATCCCTAAACACCATTACCAAGCAGTTTTTAAATATCATTTCAAATATCTCACTGATCGCATAAAAATGGGCTGTTTCTGTAATACTAAATATATTACAATTTCCTTATTTGTTTTAAATCCTTCATAAGTCTGAATCTCTTGAACATCGAGTATTCCGTTGTAGCATACAAAAACCAAATTGGAAAACTGTGAACAACAAAATAACGAATTGTGAAGCAGATAATACTCGCCCTCACATACTTAGTACGTATTGAAATTTTGAAATTTGTAGTGAGTTCCTATGGGGCCAAACTGCTGAGGTCATCGGTCCCTAGGCTTACACACTACTTAATCTAACTTAAACTAACTTACGCTAAGGACAACACACACACACACACACACATGTCCGAGGATGAACTCGAACCTCCGACGGGGGTAGCCGCGCGAACCGTGTAAGGCGCCCAAGACCACGCGGCTACTCCGCGAGGCAGTACATATTTACAGTAATATTGACAGTAATATTCGCTCTCCGAGGTCAATTATATTGGCATATTGACAATAATATTGAACGTGTGAGGGCCCCTAAACTCGCTTACATTCTCTCATGAATTTCTTCTGTGGGCCGGATTGAAACCAAGCTGCTAGTTGCCAATCTGTTCTCGATACGAAGAGAAATTTACAAAAAGTTTTGTTGTTAGGGATAAATTTGAATCAGTGCTCCCATTAATAAATACACCAATAGTCTATGTTAGCCACAAATAAACTTCACTCTTCCACTGGAAGGACACAGTATACAAACATAACATTATTTGACCAACAGCCTTGTGAACGAAGGTGTTGGTGGATAATGAAAATTTTAGAAACAAATTGAAATCATTTCTACTCAGTAACTCCTTCTACTACACCGGCGAATCTCACATCAGAATACATAATTACTGTACGTAGCTGGGTTATATTTATCAAAATTTATTGTTCATGAAAAAAGTCTCATTATTTAAATGGTCAACATGACACAACGTTTTCACAGAAAAAAGTATCTTATCTACAATTCTGTTAACATGTTCCAGACCATAGCGAAAACTATAAGAGTCTAAACTAAACAAAGGTCTAAACTACAATAGCATTTAGTTCAATGGCGAGCAGCTGACAAGAAATCGGATGAGAAAATAGGTTAACGAGGACGCCAGCTGTATGGCCATGTAAATTAAACTTATCTCTATCAGTAAACTGAACTCCATCTTGCAGTTATGGAGTGTGGGACTGCAGCTGGTCGATGAGTTGTAAAATTAATATTCAGAGAGCCGCTATTTTTGTAGCTTTTTATTTAGGCTGTTAGTTTCGGCTCTTCAATAGAATCATCTTCATGCCCTCTAGAACGAATGACAAAAAGCATCCAGTCGTACATGTTTATAAAAGGGAACAAATACTTGCAGCTGGTAGCCTGTGTAGTCTGCTACGGGATCCAGGCGCAAAAACTGGTTGCCTGTTACATATATGTACGACTGGGTTTTTTCGTCGTTCATTTTACAAGTCTTGAAGATGATTCTATTCAGGAGTCGAAACTGGTAGCCTAAACAAAAATCTGTAAAATAACGTTGAAAATTCTCACATTCAAAGCTCGCCAGGCGGTTGAAGAAATGTGCACTCCTGCCGTAACTGTAGCAGACAACCGGCTGGGGGTGGCAGAGCGGTTCTAGGCGCTACAGTCTGGAACCGCGCGACCGCTACGGTCGCAGGTTCGAATCCTGCCTCGGGCATGAGTTTGTGTGATGTCCTTAGGTTGGTTATGTTTAAGTAGTTCTAAGTTCTAGGGGACCGATGACCTCATAAGTTAAGTCCCATAGTGCTCAGAGCCATTTGAACCATTTTTGTAGCAGACAAGCACATTCACAACAGGACGGACGCGTATCTTTGGTTGATGCCACCTCAGTAAACAGAAAACAGTGCACAATACGCTAGTAAATTGTGAATCGAATTTAAGTTTCAGTTGATAGTTTCTCTGACACAGTTGTTTACACTTACTGTTCGCTCGAATTGGAACTCATATTTTATTACCCATAATAATTAGATGTAGGCTTTGCCGTATAATTAAGTATTAACAACGGAGATAAAACTTTAGAAATTCCCTTTGTGATTCCTTCATATATCCTTGCTAATATCCTTCGTAAGCTTCCAGAGTTTCACAGTAACGTGGAATCCAATCAGTGTTTCCAAGTTTGCACAGATGTAATATGAAAATGTTGTATGCGATCGAAATCACCTACTTCTCCTGAAGACATCATGTGTGCTATTTATTATGTTACTTCTTGGACATTCGTTTTAGTTATGTCAACATGTCTATGTCTATGTCAACCGATGATGGTCGAAGTAGAGAGGATATAAAATGTAGACTGGCAATGGCAAGGAAAGCGTTTCTCAAGAAGAGGAATTTGTTAACATCGAGTATAGATTTAAGTGTCAGGAAGTCGTTTCTGAAAGTATTTGTATGGAGTGTAGCCATGTATGGAAGTGAAACATGGACGATAACTAGTTTGGACAAGAAGAGAATAGAAGTTTTCGAAATGTGGTGCTACAGAAGAATGCTGAAGATAAGGTGGGTAGATCACGTAACTAATGAGGAGGTATTGAATAGGATTGGGGAGAAGAGAAGTTTGTGGCACAACTTGACTAGAAGAAGGGATCGGTTGGTAGGACATGTTTTGAGGCATCAAGGGATCACAAATTTAGCATTGGAGGGCAGTGTGGAGGGTAAAAATCGTAGAGGGAGACCAAGAGATGAATACACTAAGCAGATTCAGAAGGATGTAGGTTGCAGTAGATACTGGGAGATGAAGAAGCTTGCACAGGATAGAGTAGCATGGAGAGCTGCATCAAACCAGTCTCAGGACTGAAGACCACAACAACAACAACATGTCAACATTTCGTTAGAAATTGTGGAAACATTAGAAGAAAAAGGACGTAACTTGCAGCTTTCGTGAATTTTGGTTTGAACGATCATTTTTGTACTAATTTAAATCCAGAACGAAAACTGAGTACCTACCAATCGCAAATAAAATATGTACAGTAATAGCTTTCAGTGAAAAATGAAAGGGTGTAAATACTTTGGTAAAGCGAAGGAGTGAGAAAACATTTAAACTTAAACAGTACGCAAAACTGGTTTCGTTTTATGAAATCGGAATTATGTAAACGGAAGTAAGCTTTCCAAGAATTGCTAAATATGTGCTTGGATGAAATTTGTGAAAGTAAGAAAAAAAGTCTTAGAATTGCTCGTGAAAGTCAGTGCATCCTTTACCAAGGGAGACTTACGAATTTGAGCGCTGTGAATTACAAGTGAGTTCAATATTAGTGATTTCCAGGCTTCCTCGGCCTGATTAGATAGATTCAGTAAATTATAGCATAAGGGAGTCGCTATGTTATCACGTTTACCTCAAGGAAACGTCAATAATAAGTAATACAACAGAAAAATTTATAGCTGGCGTGGACATGAAGTTTCTTGTTACCTTCTAAAACCCTGTGTAAAGAGCCTAACAATCAGGCTACAAATAATCACCGCATCCAAAACGCATTTTATCATCTCGAGCGAAAGAAAGAGTTTCTTCTGCAGTCGATGAATGATGTGACACATTCATATTTAACAATGCCAGTAATAAGTTTTACTGTTTCCGCAGCTTTGTATCTGTCTTTTGGAATATCAAGAGACATTAGGACGAAAAATTTAAAAAAGGACTGTTTATGTGCAAAGATCTTTTAATTGACATACCGTAGTACAATCGAGAAAAAATGGAGAGAATAACGTTTTCTTAGAATTTGCAGAAACAATTTATTGCGTTTGTTGGAATCTTAGCGTGGACATAACGACACCTCTATCCTTAATAGAACGACGAAAAGACTGATAATATCATTCGGATTCCACCCAGAACTAATAATACGATCCAACCTCTCGATAAGATAAACTTTCAGCAGCGTAAAGCATTTTTCAGAAAATTGCCGGACAATATAAATTCTCGTGGAAATCGGGTTTTCTGCCGGATATCAGCGTCTTCCAAACACGATATTTCGACGTCGTTACTTGACGTCTTCATCAGGTGTTCCCTGAGACTCAGGGAACACCTGATGAAGACGTCAAGTAATGACGTCGAAATATCGTGTTTGGAAGACGCTGATATCCGGCAGAAAACCCGATTTCCACGAGATGTCATCAAATCGCCGGGAAAGTTTAAGAAATTACAATATAACTCTTTGTCAATTTCAAATTTATCAGTGGAACAATATTGTTAAACTTCAGTCATTTCTGCATTCTCTTCATTTCTCTGAAAGCGAATATGACTGTCAACATATATTATTGTCAATATGTACTGCCGCGCGGGGTAGCCGCGGGGCCAAGGGGCGAATGCCACGGTTCGCGCGGCTGCCTCCGTCGGAGGTTCGAATCCTCTATTGGGCATGGGTGTGTGTGTGTGTGGTCTATAGAGTAAGTTAGTTCAAGTTAGATTAAGTAGTGTGTAGGCTTAGGTACCGATGACCTCAGCAGTTTGGTCCCATAAGACCTTACCACAAATTGTAAAATCTGTAATTACTGTGAAGTGACTGAATGTATTAATTTTTCTTTTATCAAGTGTGCCTGCTGTAAGGGAAACATGTGTTTTCGTCATCCAATACACAGAATTGCATTTATATGACGACTGCAGGGTATACACAAGGAACTGTTTCACTGTTACATTATTGAAACATCAACATAAGAACTATGCTACGACGATTGTAACAATTTAATGTCAACAAATTAAAGTCCCAATTGCAGCAAGTCCTCTGTAATGTAACATCACACTCAGTCATAAATTTCCTTCCTCTGATAGTCACTTGTGTAACAATTACATTTGCAAAGTTTAGCTTTCGATATGAACTGCAAGTTATTCGAAAAATTAATTATTTGAGACATTTTTAGTATACTTTAAGTGCTTAAAATTCGCGTTTGTGCTCTTTGGGCTCCTCTTTTCACGCGTGCGTCTACTTATTCGGCAGTAGGCAAGGTGTAGGCAGAAAGGGCTGTACAAACCTTTGTTATAAGCGGTTCTTTGTATGGCAAAAAAGAGTAACATCCACATTTTATAATGATACCTTTCAGTGTGCCTTAGCAGCTAAAATTTTGACAGTGTATTTCTTTCGGTGTATTCTTCCTGTGTGAAGAGTTTCATGGTTGGTTTCGACATATCAGATTAGTCCATTCCCTTGTAAGTCCGTCTTCTTCTCTCCCTCCTGCCAATATCCTCCCTTTCGCCCCTCTCTCTATCTCATCCTCTTCTCTCTCTCTCCATTTCCCCCTTTATCTGTCCATGTCCTCCTCTGCGGCTCTCTGTCCACCTCCTGTTTTCTTTCTCTGTCCATCTTCTCCTACCCCTCTAAACCCACAGCCTCTGCCTCGTCCTTCCCTCTCTCTTTGCTCATCTCCTTCTCCTCTCCTCCCTGTCCACCCTCTTCTCTCTCCTTGCTCTGTTCATTTCCTCTTTCCATTCTCTGTCCGTATTCTCTTCTGGCCTCTCACTGTCCATCTCCTCCTCTTCTCTCACTTTGTATCACCGCCTCACCCTCCCTCTTCATCTGCTCTTCCCTCAATCTGTGTTCTACTTTCCCCTCTCTATCTCCTCCAACAGCCTCTCTTCCATGTTATCACCTTGATACAAAGAAGGTCGTTGGTTCTTAACCCCACAGTATCTCTTTTCAGATCGTAAAAAGTATGTGTACCAGGTTTTGTTCAAATCGATCCATGGGTTTAGGAGGAGCTCTTTACCAATTGCTTAGCTCGCCTACACACATTTCACGAATTTCAATGCTTATGACGTCATGTCTCCTGGACTATATGTCGTACAATGATATAATTCGGTAGGTATGTTCAGCGGCATATGTGGATCCCTATTGGGCAACGTTTGCGAATAGTGTTAGCAGCAAAGAAATAGTAGAATGTTACGCATAATGCGGCAGTTTTGCTGCATGAATAGCGAAAATGTGGAAAGCGATGAACTATTCCCTTTCACCATTGGGTGGCGGTTGACAGAGAGAAAATGTTCCTTAAAGGGACATAATTATGTGTAAAGTATGTTTCAAATCCTGAAGTACTCTCATTCGAAAAAACTGGATTAATAAATTCTTGGTATACGCGTGTCGTGGGCTACGCTTCCTTTTCACCACCTTTGACAAATAGGTGGTTCTCACTCCCACAGCGATTCTTTCCAAACAACAAGTCATATGTGTACCAAGTTTGGTTGAAATAGGCCAAGTTATTCAGAAGAAGATGTGGAACATACACATAAACATTTATACATTTTTATAATATGTACTGATGAATATTTATTTCAATTGTTCGCTCCAAATATGAAGCAAATTATATCGATCTGCACAGTCCACCCACAGCTGTCAGCACTGCGTCGTCTTGAACTAAGCTTATGCGTAAATTGTTGTTGTGGTCTTCAGTGCTAACACTAGATTGATGCAGCTCTCCAAACTACTCGATGCTGTGCAAGCTTCTTCATCTCCCAATAACTGAAATTTATGCCCTCCTACAATGGTTACTATATTCATTTCTTGGTCTAACACTGCGGTTTTTACCCTCCAACCCCTATACACCAGCCGGCCGGGGTGGCCGTGCTGTTCTACGCGCTACAGTCTGGAACCGCGTGACCGCTACGGTCGCAGGTTCGAATCCTGCCACGGGCATTGATGTTTGTGATGTCCTTAGGTTAGTTAGGTGTAAGTAGTTCTAAATTCTAGGGGACTGATGACCTCACAAGTTAAGTCCCATAGTGCTCAGAGCCATTCGAACCATTTGATCTCTATACACTCACTTTCATTGATTTTGGTGATCCCTTGATGTGTCGGAATGTGTACTATCAACCGATCCCCAATTTTTGTCCAATTACGCCACAAAACTCTTTGTCTCCACAGATCTATCCAGTATCTTATTATTAGTTACGCAATCTACCCATCTAATCTTCGGCAATCTTCAAAAACATCTGCGTATGGTACATGTTTCACTTCCATACAGGGCTACACTCCAGACAAATAGACAGTACTTTCTAAGTTTTAAATCTGTGTTCGATATTAAAGAATTTATCTTCTTCAGAAACGATTTTCCTACCATTGCGAGTCTGCAACTTATATTCTCTCCTCGGTCGTTATCAGTTATTATGCTGCACAAATAGCAACATTGACCTACTACTTTAAGTACGTTGTTTCCTAATGTAATTACCTATGCATTACCTGATCTAATTCTACTATACTACATTATCCTTATTTTGCTCTTGTTGATTTTCATGTTATGTCCTCGTTTCAAAATACTGCCTATTCCAATCAACCATTCTTCCAAGTCTTTGGCTGTCTCTAACAGAAGTACAATGTCAGCGGCAAACTCAAATTTTTTTTACGATATTGCAGTTCCTGTGTTATTCTGATTACGATACAATGTTCCTTTGCACATGCATGCATGGATGCATGCAACTTCCATATGTCGTCAACCATGTTTCTAAGTGTTTACCTGTCGATACCAGGCAAGTGATTTTCAAGAATAACGTCTGAACTGTAAGGGAATATACATGATGGATGTACGAGTACAGGTCATAGACACATGGTTGACGCCATATGGATGTCTGGATCTGGCCATAAGTGCTGCACGGATAACCAAATGGTGCCGGCACGGTAGCTCAGCGTGTTCGATCAGAGAGCTGGTTGGCCTATGTAATGAAGAACTGAGTGAAGGGATCAATAGCGAATCTCAACCGATGCCATCTGATGTCCGCTTCGACCAAATACAACGAACAATTACGAACAAAATGCAAAACAAAAGTAAGGCGACCGCTTGCGATAAGCGGGGTACGAGTCTCCGTCCGGCACAAATTTTCATTGTCGTCATTCCATTCTACAACTGACAGCAGTCCTTATTCGCAATTGTGAAATCGTTTGATGTTAACGTTTTTCATTTTTTCTTCCTGAACTCGAGTTGCTACTTTAAATATTCCTATGGATTCAATCACTGCTTGCTCAGTGCGTACGTTGCACAGTTGAAAAAACTCGTTGGGTAGAACTGTCCTGTCAGAAGGACAATGGATTCAATATCAACTTAAATCAAGTGAAAAAAGTTCACTTTCTGGTAGGTTGCTTTCACAGCGTGTGACCCACATAAACCAGATTGAAACGCTAAGAGGGCAGGCACTGTATATTCATACCATTAGGTTTGTGTTTAGAGAGTGTATCTCAAGCACCAATAAGAACTTCATCGGTTGAAAGATATATATTCAATTTTGTTCCAGCTTCAAAACGAGAAAAGTTTAATGGACAGGAGAGACGTCGGACCGCGATAAGGGAAGTGATAAATAAGCAAAGGAACGTTGCGTTTAGCCGGGGCGCGGGACAAGTTTGCGGAAGGAAGCAGATAAGAGGCGGCGCAAATAAATAGCCTCTCCCCGCGCTTAAATCCTCGCTCAGGAGTCGCACTCCAGGAAACGCTGTCATCCGGCCCCCTGCCAGCAGCTCGGCGCGGGCGGCCCCCGTTTCTGTTTGCAGTCTTCAAACTGAAATCTTATCGTAATCTTACCGAGTGAAGATCGAAGCAAAGACACAAAATATTATGTTGTCACATAGTTCCGAAACAGGGTACCTTATTTACAACTTACGCACTTAAATTTACGCCAAGCAAAACTTGAGAAAGGGAAAGCTACTTCAAAACTTGTTTCCTAGATAATTTTCAGTTTAGACGAGTGCAAACAGACTCGGTATACATCACAGTGCTGAGGCTCTCACTTTGTCTCATACATGTATATCGAATACATACAGATGAAGTACAACAATGATACTATACGGCAGGGATCATCAGATTTCGCGTAAGATTTTTCAATCCGTTGTCCTGCTGCAAAGAATGTCAACCAGAACTCGTAGATTTTGAATGCTATAGACGTGTTTAGGGCACCGTCGATGAGAAAGTTCTTAGAATGTAAACCCTGATTGGACAAAGATGACGCGACGTTAAGGCCAGAAGGATTCACAAAGGAATTATCCTGGCATTCATCTTCAATCATTTAGGACAACGGTAAGAAACCAAATTCTGGATGCCTGGACATTTCGTTTCCAGTGTAGCTCCGCGTGACCTCGGTCAGTAAGTCATGACATGAGCAACGGAGGAATGATTATATTAATATGTCGAGACGAACAGCATATTTTTTAAGTCATCGGCCTTCTGACTTGTCTGATGCAGCCAGAGACTAATTCTTCCCTAGTGTCAACCTCTTCATTTCAGAGTAGCATTTGCTCCCAACGTTCTCAGTTATATGTCAGATAAATACCAATCTCCGTTTTCCCCTAAAGCTTTTACTGTCTGCAGGTGACTCCAGGCCGAGGTAGTTGGTCCCTAATATTTTAAAATATTTCTTATATCCTGTCTTCTCTTTAGTTCTTCGCTGTTTTACGGAGAACCTAAAATTTTTTATCTAGTTAGTCCACCTGATTTTCAAAGTCCTTCTTTAACACCACATCTCAAACGCTTCGATTATACCTATCAAAATTTCGGAGGTCTTGTAAACATTTTACACTGTCAAACGCTTTTTCTAGGTCGACAAATCCTGTGGATGTGTATTATTTATTTTCAGACTGTCTACAGGTGACTCCAGACAGTGTAAAATGGCACAAGACCTCCGAAATTTTGATAGGTATAATCGAAGCGTTTGAGATGTGATGTTAAAGAAGGACTTTGAAAATAGGTGGACTAACTACATAAAAAATTGTAGGTTCTCCGTAAAACAGCGAAGAACTAAAGAGAAGACAGGATAAAAGAAATATTTTAAAATATTAGGGACCAACTACCTCGGCCTGGAGTCACCTGTAGACAGTAAAAACTTTAGGGGAAAACGTAGATTGGTATTTATCTGACATATAACCGAGAACGTTGGGAGCAAATGCCACTCTGAAATGAAGAGGTTGACACTAGGGAAGAATTAGTCTCCGGCTGCATCAGACAAGTCAGAAGACTGATGACTTAAAAAATATGCTGTTCGTCTCGACATATTAATATAATCATTCCTCCTTTGCTCATGTCATGATTTACTGACCGTTGTCCAATCAGTGTTTACATTCTAAGAACTTTCTCATCGACGGTGCCCTAAACACGTCTATAGCATTAAAAATCTACGAGTTCTGGTTGACATTCTTTGCTGCATTTCGTTTCCAGTGTAGCTCCGCGTCACCTCGGTCAGTAAGTCATGACATGAGCAACGGAGGAATGATTATATTAATATGTCGAGACGAACAGCATATTTTTTAAGTCATCAGTCTTCTGACTTGTCTGATGCAGCCGGAGACTAATTCTTCCCTAGTGTCAACCTCTTCATTTCAGAGTAGCATTTGCTCCCAACGTTCTCGGTTATATGTCAGATAAATACCAATCTCCGTTTTCCCCTAAGGCTTTTACTGTCTACAGGTGACCGTGTAAATTTCAACGGTAGAACTGCCTCTGTGGTGACTTTAGCTTTCCTAAAGCCCGATTGATCGTGTCTGACAGATATCTCATTTTCTTTTCCATTCTTCTGTGTATTTTCCTTGTCAGCAACTTGAATGCATGAGCTCTTAAGCTGATTGTGCGATAATTCTCTCACTGGTCAGCTCTTGCAGTCCTCGAAATTTTGTGACTGGTATTTTCCAAACGTCTGAGAGTGTCTCTCTCTCAGATTCTATAAACCACCTTGAATAGCTGTTTGGTTGCCACTTCACTCAATAATTTTAGAAACTGGAAAGGAATATTATCTATTCTTTCTGCCTTATTAGGTCTCAAGTCTTCCAATACTCTGTTAAACTCTAATACTGCTTTGGTGGAATAGAATTTCTTCGAGAAACCCAACGTTTTGTCCCTTCGTAGGAGAATCTCTTGAAGAGGGAGTTGCAGCGTTTTTGGTGGTACGATACACACCCTGGCTCTCAACCGACTCGGGAGATATTTTGATTTTGCGTGCTACCGAGAAGAGGGGTAACGTTCGGTGTTTTCACAAATGGTACTCAACCGGCCGTTGCCACTTGCCTATTAAGCTGTTGCAGTCACCTCGTGGAACAAAGATGACTGGGTTTTTGTGTTGTTCTCATCATTTCATCATCATTCATGAAAGTTGCGAGTTTGGACTGAGCAAAGTTTGGGAATTTGTACGGGCGCTGATAACGGCGCAGTTGAGCGCCCCACAAACCAAACATCACCATCATCGTGGAACAAGACTGCCGTAAATTTTCCTCAGAAGATGAATCCAGATACCCTTCGGTTTCATACCCTCCTCCTCACGATCAGAGCTGTTGGCGTGTTAGTACTCTCTCTAGTCTGTCTGTAAAGCAGGCTGTAGTATTTGCTCGGGAAGTCAGGACACGAGTCTTATGAAATCAGATCTGATGGTCTGGTGGCCGCAAAGCGTGTTTCTCAACACCTGACCGTTCTCCCCTTCTGAAGTTGCCGTTATGTTCTCTTCCACGGATCGTTTCGTAGTGTCTACGTATATGTTTCCGCAGCTACATAGTATCCTATAAATTCGCGCTTTTTGCAGCGGTCTGCGACCATTCTTGGCCAGTGTTAGCAGTATTTTGTGTCGCTTGAGTAGTTTTGTACACAACGGCAACATCCGTTTCTTCACGATATTTCTTACGCGGTAAATAACATCTTTAATGAACGATAGGAAAGTATACGGCTCTACATCATTGTGGTATTTTACTGGGCAGTCATTTTGTTTTAGCTGACACATACTCACTCTTCAACAACGCCACTTAGGTGAGATTCACCAATTCTATGAGTAGTAGCTCTGACTCCTAGATTCTCATCACGCTATGCGCTAACATTTATACAAGGTGTAACAGGATCAACTCAGGTATTTGTATCAGTGACTGAGAACGTTGTATTGAACAACATTACGTAAGTATTTACGTCATTTTCAGACTAATAATTACACACTATGTGATCAAAAGTCGTGGCGACCTCCATCGGTAACGCTGGAATTCAGTATGGTGTTCGCCCACCCTTAGCCTTAATGACAGTTTCCACTTTCGCAGCCATACGCTCAGTAAGTTGCTGGAAGGTTTCTTGGGGAAGGCTTCACGGAGTGCTGCACAGAGGAGAGATATCGATATCGGTCGGTGAGGCGTGGCACAAAGTCGGCTTCCAAAACATCCCAAAGGTGTTCTGTAGGATTCAGTTCAGGACTCTGTGCAGGCCAGTCTATTACAGGGATGTTATTGTCGTGTAACTATCCGTCATAGGCCGTGCATTATGAACAGGTGCTCGATCGTGTTGAAAGATGCAATTGGCATTCCCGAATTGCTCTTCAACAGTGGGAAGCATGAAGATGCATAAAACATCAATGTAGGCCTGTGCTGTGATAGTACCACGCAAAACAACAAGGGGGCAAGCCGCCTCCATCTAAAACACTGCCACACCAAACCACCACAGCCTCAGAATTTTACTATTGGCACTGCATAAGCTGGAAGATGACGTTCACCGGACATGCGCCATACGCACACTATACCATCGGATTGCCACATTCTGTACTGTAATTCGTCACTCCACATAACGTTTTTCCACTGTTCTATCGTCCAATGTTTGCGCTCCTTACACCAAGCGAGGTGCCGTTTGGCATTTACCAGCGTGATGTGTGGCTTACGAGCAGCCGCTCGACCATGAAATCCGAGTTTCCTTACCTCCCGCCTGACTGTCGCAGTACTTGCAGTGGATCCTGATGCAGTCTGGAATTCATGTGTAATGGTCTGGACAGATGTCTGACTATTACACATTATGACCCTTTTCAACTGTCGGCGGTCTCTTTCAGTCAACAGGCGAGATCAGCCTGTACGCTTTTGTGCTGTACGTTTCCCTTTACGTTTACACTTCACTATTACATCGGAAACAGTCGACATAGGGATGTTTAGGAGTGTGGAAATCTCAAGTACAGTGGTATGACACAAGTGACCACGTTCGAAATCCGTGAGTTCTGCGGAGCGCCGCATTCTGCTGTCTCACAATGTCTCATGTCTACTGGGGTCGCTGATATGGACTACCTGGCAGTAGGTGGCAGCACAATGCACCTAACATGAAAAATGTATGTTTTTGGGGGTGTCCGGATTCTTTTGGTCACATAGTGTAGTTATAAAAGTACTATATTGTTAGGTTGGTTACACCTCTAAGTACATGTGGCAAGAGAAAGCCATTAATGATTATTTTGCCGGGGGCAGTAGATCAGGTATGATGTATGAACACGTGGACGCAAAACGATTAGCTTATACTGACAAATGCAGTTCTTTTAGTGCTGCAGTAAGACGGTACACGAAATATATGGTCATAAAGATTGTGACCTGTTTGTGGAAAGACTGTTCGATGCAGCGAAAAGACAACTAAAACATTTATGTGTGTACATATTAAGGTATCACATACAAAAATATCTACTCTTCTACCTGTTAAAACCTGTATAAAACTGCGTATTTCACATGCCTGGTGACTTTCATAATGGTTTAGGTAACGGTAAGTAACGGAAGATCACCAATAGCCAACGTAACTCACACCGGTTTTCTTTGCTGCAAACACTGAAAATACGCTCGCATGAGAATGAGGTGCTAATCAACATATTCCTCAGGCACGGAAGTACTGGGGTATCACTTTAGTAGCGTTAGGCCAAGGTATTCGTACTTCAGTGCTTCTCTTATCCGTCAGTGTATGAAGATCGTTATTTCATGAAAATACTAATTTCTCAGTAATGTATGAAATAATGTGGTTCTTAACAATAAAGAATTTGTATGTTCCGACACTGAATAAATTAAGCTAATGCCTTTCCGTCCAATTAATCGTACCTCAGCCTTTATTTCTCGTCTACTCCGCGTAAATCACAACTACTCAACTTACTATCGCATGTCTTAGAAATGTTTTTACCACTTTCTTACTTTTGTATCCTTTTCGCTTAGCGCAATATTACAGTTATTATTTGAAACTATACTATCAGATTTTAGTTACATATAAATGCCTATACGTTAAATGTAAAGTGTCTTGGCTGATCAACGAGAGGGTCTTAAGTTGGGAGATAAATTGCAAGTTTGAGAAGTTTCGTAGAACAAATAAGAAGTCCACAGAAGAAAGTGAAGTTGAATATACATTTTCATGCGAGGCACCATACCCACAACTGTGCAGCGTAAGGTCCCAGTCTGGAAGTGTGCATAAATTCCGGCTGTATCGGGCGGAGAAACATTTTGCGGCGGCAGCAGAGTCGATGGAGGTGTCTAGGTCAGTGATGGGGCTTTCAGGGCTTTCCTCGCAGATTTGGTTTTTTTCTTTCTCCCTGGGAAGTTATGTAGAGGGAAGGTATTTCACAGGCTCTCAAAGAGAAACCGCGAAAAAAGTAATAACGTGGTGAGAGCGAAGCACCGACCTCCGAGATGGTATCGAGCTTTGCGAGAAACACGCGCCGGAGGCAAGCGGGCCCCCTACCGCTTTGGTGCGTAGGCTACCCGCAGCTAAAGACTCGGCAACGGCTGCGCAGTGGCAGCACAGTAGCAGCTGCTGACTTGAAGGACCGTCTGTTGGTTCCTGGAAAGCTACCCCTGGACGCACAGGTAGGCAACCGGGAGAGCACACCTTCTGTACAGTAGTGAACCCGTGCAGTGTCACCAGTGGAATTTTGAAGATCAGACGGAGAGCTACGAAGAAGTTTGAGGGGAAACATGACGCGGCCTAATTACTCCATTGTATGTATTCGATAGCTAGTAACGATTATCCCACGAGATCGGAAATGCAGTTTTAGTTCAATTTGGAACGTGTCGCTACTGACATGTTCCTTCTCCACATGCAGTTTGGGCCCCCCTCCAGGCCGTTCCCCTGAGCGGACTTGAGGCAACAGTAACGTTTCCTTATTCGTTCCTCTTATTACGCGAACATTCGAAACGATTTAGTAGTTGTATTCCTCCAGTTTCTTAATCTCAGCGGAGCAAGTCGACAGTGGCACGCAGAACTGAATACGTTTCGTCGCTCGCCATTTGAAATTCGTGCACAGCTCGTGTCGAGTCGACAATATTCGTAACCTTACGCCCAGATACGGGTGACATGCTGCGTTCTGTAGATTCAGAGGTCCATGCGTGAGTGACTTGTGTGGAATAGTTCGAGTTTGACATCGATTATTTCGACCTTCCTACGTTTTTATCAATGTTTCAATTCGGTTGTGAAATTAAATAGTGAACAGAGTTAACTGGAAAGATTAATTCCATTTTACAACTATCCGTTATGTTGTTTATTTGAGTCCACAAGCCGGCCGGAGTGGCCGTGCGGTTCTAGGCGCTACAGTTTGGAACCGCGAGACCGCTACGGTTGCAGGTTAGAATCCTGCCTCGGGCATGGATGCGTGTGCTGTCCTTAGGTTAGTTAGGTTTAAGTAGTTCTAAGTTCTAGGGGACTGATGACCTCAGAAGTTGAGTCCCATAGTGCTCAGAGCCATTTGAAAAAAAGTAGTGGAAAATAAACATGCGATGGGATTTTATTCAGTGAATGTCCAGGAAATAAAATAAAGCGCGATTCGTGTCGACAATCGCGGTTACTCAGAGGAGGGTTCACTACACAATTTAAAAAAAGTATTCATATCTGCTTCATACAATGCCGTGTACTGAGAAGAGAACCAGTGCGTATGAAAACCCGTGGCCCAGGTACAAGGGCTGCGTAGTTTGAGCTTGGTGATTATAGTGCCATGTCACAGCGTGCAAGTTACTGTCTCCTGTTAGAAGAATGAAGCGGATTCTCGAAAAGCCGTAGATGAAACGATAATATTTTTATCATGAAAATGAATTCTAGGGAAACGACAGGACGTAAATTTGGTGACATACACGGCTATTATTGATTTCGAAAAAGCTTTTGACAATGCGAACAGAAAGAATGTTTGGAACAAAAAATCGTTCAAATGGCTGTAAGCACTATGAGATTTAACTTCTGAGGTCATCAGTCCCCTAGACTTAGAACTACTTAAACCTAGCTAACCTAAGGACATCACACACATCCATGCACGAGGCAGGATTCGAACCTGCGACTGTAGTTGTCGCGCGGTTCCAGACCGTAGCGCCTAGAACCGCTCGGCCACTCCGGCCGGCCAGACAGTAAGGGGCCATTGTGTCTTGGACGAACGCGCTCTACTAGACTGCACTTACCACGTCCACGTCGCAATCGCATACGACCTCATTTTAGTGCAAGCAGAATCTGCTTTCTTCGCTGAAGACCGCAGCCCGCCGTTCCATCTTGAAGTTTTGCATAGCACGTCGATATTGTGGCGTGAATAGAAAACGGGCTAGAGGCGTGCGTATACTTATTTCCACTGCTAATATCTGATTCACAACAGTTAGTGTTGACATTCCCTCTCATCTGTGCTGTGGTAGCAGTACGATCTGCCGCTTCTGCCCTTAATTACGACAATCCTGGCGGGCGTCTGTGTTGCGTGGACGTCCAGAACCTCGTCCAGTGGGGTGAGAATGTTCACGGGACCACTGATACCAGCGTCATTGCACAACCGACGCAGCACGTTAACTTATGTGGCAGTTGTCCGAAAGAATCATCCCGCCACTCGGATGCCCACAATTTGACCCTTTTGAAATCTTTCTTTTGGTTGTGGAAAGCACGAGTGCATCTCCGTGTCATGGCTACCTGCTTGCTTCACATGTCTGCACTGCACTGAGCCTTCTGGCTGTGAGCATTCCACACTGAAGGGTAGACAGAGATTGTGCCCTGGTAGCAATGTCACTACGCTATCCGTTGGCTGACGACTTATAAACCATTATTGGTTCAAATGTTCAAATGTGTGTGAGTTCTTAAGGGACCAAACTGCAGAGGTCATCGGTCCCTAGGCTTACACACTACTTAAACTAACCTATGCTAAGAACAACACACACACACACCCATGCCCGAGGGAGGACTCGAACCTCCGGCGGGAGGGGCCGCGCAGTAAGTGACATGGCGCCTCTAACCGCGCAGACACTCCGCGCGACCCATTATTGGTTCAAAATGGTTCAAATGGCTCTGAGCACTATGGGACTTAACATCTATGGTCATCAGTCCCCTAGAACTTAGAACTACTTAAACCTAACTAACCTAAGGCCAGCACACAACACCCAGCCATCACGAGGCAGAGAAAATCCCTGACCCCGCCGGGAATCGAACCCGGGAACCCGGGCGTGGGAAGCGAGAACGCTACCGCACGACCACGAGATGCGGGCACCCATTATTGGTACATCTAATAACCCTCACATGACGTATGCTGTCATCATATCAAAATCGACATCCTCTTTCTAGGTGTACCAACCTTTTTCCTCGCAGTGTATTAACGCGGACTTTATAACGGATATTTGTCACGACAACTAATACAAGTGGTAAAAAGTTAAGTTGTTCTTTCTTAGCCATGTGTGTACCAGGAATGTTGAAAATTAGGTGGACTGATAAGGTAAGGAACGAGGACTCAGAATCGGAGAGGAAAGGAATACGTGGAAAACACTGACAAGGAGAAGGGACAGGATGTTAGGACTCCTCTTAAGACATGAGGGAATGACATCCATGGTACTAGAGGGAGCTGTAGATGGGAAGAACTGTAAAGGAAGATAGAGATTTGAATAAATCCAGCAAATAATTCAACACGTAGGTTGCAAGTGCTGCTCTGAGATGAAGAGGTTAGCATAGGTGAGGAATTCGTGGCGGGCCGCATCAAATCAATCAGAAGACTGATGAAAAAAAAGAAACTAGGCAGCTGAGAAAGGTCTCTGCTAGGAGGCATTGAACCGTCTGCCAGGCACTTTATTGTGAATAGCAGAGTAATCACGTAGATGGGAGAAGAAGCAGGGAAGCAGTCCTTCCCCTTGCTGTCTTCCGCCCCGCAGCCGCCTTCGGTCA
Organism: Schistocerca cancellata; assembly: GCF_023864275.1. Lineage (NCBI taxonomy): Eukaryota > Metazoa > Arthropoda > Insecta > Orthoptera > Acrididae > Schistocerca > Schistocerca cancellata. The sequence continues at coordinate 766,846,175 of NC_064627.1, forward strand.
CTGTCATTGGCCGCCGGAAAAGTGTCGGCCTCAACAGTATGCTTAATTAACAGCTTTGCTGTGCGTCATTGTTCCTCGTTCATTATCTCCAAGTTTCTTTTATTTCTGTGTATTACAACAGTGGGAAACGAGAAGATTAAAGGGAAAAATAAATAGAGACATCCTACCGGCATTATAAAGATGAATTTACACCTGTGTAATTTACGCCTAGTCGCCGGGCTCTTCGGCACAAGCAAGAAATGGTATTCGTTTTGGAGTTTGCCTCCATCTCAACACTGGTGCATACGTGCTTCCATTCACACCTTCATAGAAGCGGGTACGCTATTCAAGTGTTCAAGATGTCCGCTTTCGCTAGGAGCAGCTGGCGCCGCAGCCAGTACTTAGTTTCACAGAAGACGAAGTCCTAGCATATGCTTGGTTAATGCATACCTTTTGCGTCGTAATGCATGTGTGAATGCGCCTAGCGGTATGCGGTTCAAAATCTTTTCTCTTATGTCAACGAATGATAGCGAGGTATTACTTCACCTTGTTAGGTCACACATAGCGAAGGAAAGTACGAAATACAGAGATGCTATATCAACAGCAAAGAGGTTAAGTTTTCCAGCCTCTGGTGAAATCTCTGGAAAGCTAAAATTAAGGTAAGTTAAACATCCTCGAGGATGAGCCTCCTGCTGAAAGTACTAACCACATACCAAATGCGTCCGTTGCGGATGACGCCTTTTCGTTGTAGGTCTATGTAATGAAACAATATCCTGGTGAAGTACACTCTGGGACCACAGAGCTTTGTGTACAGTTATAGGCTGTTACGGTTACGTTGTGTAGTTGAGAATATGAAAATCCTTCCATTTCAGCTGACTATTCTCACATATGTATCTGTACACTACGTGTAAGGGGTACTGGTAGCAGTAGAGGTATGGCATTAGTCTGTTATACCATTTACGCATAGTAGATTGTATGGAAAATTCAGACGTATATGCTCGTGTTCTGCCAGGAAGCATTATCTTGTGGTTTCGTTCAACAATGCGCAGACGCTACCGTTCACGCGTCATTGTGCGAGGCGAGCTTGGTGGTTGTTTGTGTTCCACGTGGAACGGCCTTACGCAGTACGGTAGCATCAAAGAATATGAACAGTTCACAAATCTTGATGGAACACGAGTTTGGAAATTTCTCTTCACATTTTAGTAAACAGTGAGCGAGTAATCAGTTTTTTCGCGGAAGGTGCATGTACTTGCACCCTAAATCAATGGATTTATCAGCATCTTCATTGTTAGTTAGTAGCGTCTGTTGTCAGGTTGTATTATTATATTAACGATTATGAAGGTTACCATGAACGGTTACAGCGTGATAGATTAATTAGGAAGCGATTCAAATCTTAGGGTGAAAATGGAGCGGAGTTAAAATGCTAATATGAACAAGGTTGGGTGTAGCCACTGTTAGGAAGTGTGTTGGTTACGAATTCAATAAACGAAATAAGTGGTATGAACTCTTATTCTTTCAAAGCAATCTCTTCCCTTACAATTCAAGAAGTTAAACATTCATAACGTAAAGTGACATGTTTTCATTGTAGATAACGCGGCAAGGTATCGTACGAAGCGTGTTCTCTCACTTAATTACCACTTACCTATGTCCAGTAGTTTAAGAACCAACAAAATTACAGCGGGAGGGAGGTTACAAACATTTTTCACGTAAGTGTGGATAGTGAAAACATGGAAGAAAGAACAGGAAAATGGGGAACAGATTTGTGGCGTAACTTAGGACTGAAAATAAAAGAACTTCTCGAAGTTCCAGCTCTGAAACGGAGCTACCCATGAAAACCTTATGAATTTCTTTACGTCTGCTGACGGAAGTGTGGCCTGGTTAGGCCAATTTGTATGAACTTAATCGTAAATAAAGGTAGTGGTTATTCGTTGTACCACTGCAATGAGTAATTTTTGTGTTATAATGAAACGAAATAAGGGCATTTGAGTGAAAAACATTGCTCTTGTTATTACGTTTGTCTTAAGCAAAGTTGCTTTATTACAGTTACAATGTTTGGTGTATAAACTCTAAAAAATTTTCAATTATATGGAATTTAAATGTGCTAGACAGATACTAACCCTAATGTCCTTCCATCCATAGAGGCGTAAAGAGGCTCTCGTTTCTTTCCTAAGGACTGCGCACGGTCCATTGCCGCTTAGATTCCTCGTGAAGGATTGAATGATGTGCTGTGGTTGCGGAGTACCACTATCTGTAAGTCACATACTAGTTCGCGATATTTTACATTCCGACAACAGAGCTTCCCCAAAAATTATAAATGGTCTTGTGCCGTCTTTTGAGCTACTACAGAGTGCTATTTTAAGCTATGTTCAGTATCCGGATTCCAGGCTAAGTTGTTAGGGTCCAATATTTACTGTCTTTCAGAATGGCTGGAAGTTGCTCATCTCTCTTTGTCCCACTGTCAACCCGCCACGGGGCGTCTCCAGAGATTTCTCAGGCCTGGATTCTGAGTGGAGTTGAATTGCATTCAATGGTGTGTTTCGCTTCGAACTGAGCCCCGATGAGAAGTGAAGACGTGTCCGGAGACGCCTTGAACAGCGGTGGGCGGTGGGATACCAGCCTGTCACCAGCCAAACGGCTTGACAACAGGGCACGATGGTCTTCCGTGCCATTTCTTTTCATATTACCATCCCTTTGGTTGTCATCCACGGCATCTTTATAGCACAGCAGTGTGTCAACGATGTTCTACGTCCCTTTTTATTGCACTTCGTTGTAACCCATTCTCAGCTTACATTTTAGCAAGGTAATGCCAGTCCGCACATGGCGAGAGATTCTACTACTTGCCTCCGTGCTCGCCAAACCCTCTCTTGACCAGCAAGGTCACTGGATCTCTCCCTAATTGAGATTGTTTGGAGCATTATTGGCAGGCTCCTCCAGCCAGCTCGGGAGTTTGACGATACATCGTGCCATGGACAGATTTTGGTACGATATCTCTAAGTAGGAGATCCAACAACTCTGTCAATCAATGCCAAGCCAAATAACTGCTTGAAACGTCCCCTTAAAAAAATTAATTACTTACTGTGCTGATAAACCTCTTACGTTATTTGCTTTTCAAACAGCTGAGCAAAACTGAACGTTCTCTTTACTTATTCTGATCAACACTAAACTGACACACAATATTTTTAGCACAACGCAATCTGACTTTTAATAATCCCTACAAAAGAATGGCCCTGACTAACAATAACCTATAGCTTTCACAAATCACTTACCTCACAAAAATCTTCGTTACTCAAGCTACTGCAATACAGCGAGAGCCACTACTGCCAGCTAAATAAAAGATTCAAACTACTGAAGGCACTAACTACTGATAGGCATAGTTAGCAAATGAAAGATTTTGATAGAGAAAAAACAATGTATTTACCTTAATATTGTTCAAAAGTCATATTATATATATCAGTTCATGACATCTAGTCCTACAAATTTACTGTCTCTGTCCAGATCATCCACTCTCAAAACTCCGCCATCTCACTCCCCACATCCACCACTGCTGGCGGCTCACCTCAAACTACCCAACACTACGCGCTGTTAACAGCCAACTGCCCAACACTACAATAGCCAACAACAATGCAAACCAGCCACAGACTGTACGCAGCACAGCCAGTGATTTTCATACAGAGCGCTGCGTGGCTGTGGCGTTACCAATATAAGAACCTAAACAGCCTACTTACATAGCCCCCATGCTCCGCACAAAAAATTTTACAAATTGTTTTGGGCAGTGGCCAATACAGATTTGAAAAAATTTTTCATAATTACAATAACAATGATATCAAATACACACACTTATTGATACAATGTTGGTCAAAAGCTAAAACTTTCTCACAGTCCATAAAGACAGTCCTGATCGTTCATCACAGTAAAATTGCAGTGTTTTTCTCAAAGTCTGAGTAGTAAAAGAAAATGCACACGGAAGTAGTGGATTTCCGTGCAGTCTTGAAGAATTAGTGTATTCCTTCCAACGGAAAGCAGTGCTGACTCTTGGCATGCACACACGTAATGGGCCACAACAGAGCAAACCCACAGCAGAGTCAGTCGGCGTTTTGAAGAATATTGGTAGGTAGGTCATCACAGAGCAGACCACTGAAGTCCTGTTAGAGATTACAGAATTGGTGGGCCACCAGAGGTGCAGATCCACTGCAGTCCTTGTAGAAATAATGGTATTGGTGAGTCATCAAAGATGTAGACCCACTGTAGTCCTTGTAGAGATGGCCAGTAGCCATCTGTTGCGACTGTGCAGGTGCACAATCACCATCGAAGAGTCTTGCGAACAATATAGCAAGTCCATAAACCACCACTTGTGCACTCACAAAGTTTTTGGAATTGTCCTTAGAACGAACAATGCTATTAAGCAGTCCCTTCCTGAATTATCAACACATGTGCAAGCACTAACTGTCCTCTTTTTTTTCACATATTGTGCATATACTATGACCAACAGAAATGTGTGCAGTGAAATGTATGCTTACAAGTTACTTAATTTGATGAACTGGTGTCAATTACAATTTTATATCATGAGAATACAATCACAAAGGTACAAAATACATCATTAAAGAACATAACAATACAGATAACATTTGTAGTAAAACAGGCTTTACAAAAGAATATAAATAAACATATACATTAGTGTGACAGGAATTATGACATAAGTACATACATAAAAGATCAGAATAACTTTTGAAACATCAACTTCACACATGAGCATTAAAACGAAACGGAATAAATAATGTCTAAACATCTTTACAAAGTAAATAACATATTATTAATGCAAATGAACTGATATATATATATAATATGACTTTTGAACAATATTAAGGTAAATACATTGTTTTTTCTCTATCAAAATCTTTCATTTGCTAACTATGCCTATCAGTAGTTAGTGCCTTCAGTAGTTTGAATCTTTTATTTAGCTGGCAGTAGTGGCGCTCGCTGTATTGCAGCAGCTTGAGTAACGAAGATTTTTGTGAGGTAAGTGATTTGTGAAAGCTATAGTTTATTGTTAGTCAGGGCCATTCTTATGTAGGGATTATTAAAAGTCAGACTGCGTTGCGTAAAAATGTTGTGTGTCAGTTTAGTGTTGATCAGAATAAGTAAAGAGAATAATGTCTGACAACGTTCAGTTTTGCTCAGCTGTTTGAAAAGCAAATAACGTAAGAGGTTTATCAGCACAGTAATTAATTAATTATTTTAAGGGGACGTTTCATGCTTGCCTAAGGGCCAACGCGTTATTAACTTGTGCAGTTTGTAAGTGCTTTCCCTTGAATAAATCATCCTGCTTTTCTGAAATTGTAATCGATAGTTTGTGAAGATGTAGGTCTAAGGATAAGTGAAGACAAAACTAGATACCTGGTTACTACTAGAATGCCAACAGCAGTAGATCAGGAAATGTTAAAAGTTGGAGACATGCAGTTTGAAAAAGTGAACACATTTAAGTATCTAGGCGTGGACATCACTCCGAGAAAAGAGATTGAATCCGAGCTGAAGAAGAGATGATAGGCAGGAAATGCGTGCTACTTCTCACTGAATAGATTACTTTCATGACGGTTATTGTCTAGGAGTTTCAAGATTAGAATATACAAAACTATTATTCTACCAGTTACGTTGTATGAGTGTGAGACTTGGTCTCTCACTGTGCAAAATGAAATCCGTTTCGAGTATTTCAAAACAAAATTTTGAGGAAAATTTTCGGAGCAAAAAGGGATGACATTAGCGGAGAGTGGCGAAAACTGCAAAACGAAGAGGTTTACGAACTCTATTCAAGCCCTGACGTAATAAGTGTTATTAAATCACGTAGGCTGCGATGAGCGGGTCGCGTATCTCGAATGCAAATTGAAATCCGTTTCGAGTA